>NW_026777554.1:0-223705 GCF_028023285.1 Balaenoptera ricei
TATATTTGTGGACGAGAGTTATCATTTATAACTCTGCAGGTTTGTGAATTGCAGTGCCCCTGAGCTCCATTTTTCAACTCGCTTTTTTGGGAGCTGGCCGCAAATGCGCAGGATTGCCTCAGGCCCTCTTCTGGTTCCGGGCGGCAGGCTGAGCCTGTGGTTAATTCTTCTTCCTGATGGGAAAATAGAGTGACCTGTGCCTGTCCCAACACCTAGAGCTAGTCTCTCATTGGATCCCCCTCTTCCCGTTCATCCTCAGGACAAATTGCAAGCTGTACGGAACAGGAGGTTAAAGGTGCTGATTCTCCAAGGAGGGAGATTGCTAGTAAAGCGGCTGGAATGGCGAACCCGAGCACAAGGAGATGAGAAATGAGGTGCGTTTTAGAAAGCTTTCCCGATCACACGGTGTACCACCTTCTGGGTTTCTCATGCATGTTTTCGATGTAGGAAGATGCCCTTGAACCTGGAGATTTGGGACCCATGGGATGGGTAACAGGCAGTATTACTTTAAAGGCTCTGCGTTTGCTCCCCCAACCTCACCAAAGCTCTCAGCCCCGAGAGTGTCCACCCTTATGTCTCATCCAGCTGTGGGTCTAGATATGGTCAATCCAGGTTGCATCACAGAGCCTGAACGAATTTTGTAAGAATTTCTCTCTCTTTCACTGTCTTTGTTTCACGGGCTTTTAAAAGTAATTTATTTTTATACTGGGGTTTAGCTGCTTTTCACAGCTGAGTTTACGCCGCTTTACACCCACTTGACTCACTTCCAGAGAGATATCAATACATAGGTTTTAAGATTCTTACTAGTCAGATATATTCTTGTGCGGTGAATAGGGGGTGTTGAGTCCAGTTCACTGGGCAAGGAGTAGGTCTTTCTATTACATATTGGGTTTACGGAACGGTATCTGAGCTAATTTGAAACCCTTGTTTTATGCATCACCCCACCTCACCTTTCCCGTTAAGCAGCCATAGTGTGTTTTCTAAAAGTGTGACTCTGTTCTGTTTTGTAATTCAGTTCAAGTGTAGCGGTTTTTACATTCCCTCTATAACTGATAGCTTATGATAAGTGTCTTTTTCTGTGTGACTTATTTCACTTAGAATCGTCGTGCCTAAATCTACTCATCATGCTGCTACTAGCCTTATGACATTGATTTCATGGCTGAGTGATATTCCATTGTACATAAGGACCACCACTTCTTTATCCATTTTTCTCTTTCCAGGGATATTTAAGGTGTCATGAAGTGGAGGTTCTTGTCAACAGAGCAGCCCTAAACTTTGGGGTGCCTGTGTCTTGCTGATTTTTAGTTTTCCCAATTTATACGCCCATGAGTGGAAGTGCCCTATGCGCTCTAAGCTGTGTTTTTTCGATGTTTCAGGACACACCGTACACTTCTCCAGAGTGGCTGTTGGCAATTTACATCCCGCCCATCAGCGTAGCAAGGCTCCCATTTCTCCATGGCCTGTCCTGCATTTCTGGTTTTGACACTTTTTTCAGCATGGCCCTTTTGACCGATGGGCAGCGAGACTTCTTTGTAGCGCTGATTTGCCTTTCCAGGTTGCTTGGTTGGCCAAAAAGGGCGTATGCGTTTTTTCCTGAATATATTCAGGAAAAAACGCATACGCCCTTTTTGGCCAAGGGCATCATTGTCGACGTTTTGCCGCTTTTCATGTGCTTTACAGGCGATTCGAATCGACCTCCTGAAATCTGTTTCCTGCAATTCTGCCTTGCTTTCAAATCCTCTTCGTTGCCTTCCCTCAATATATTTGTGGACGAGAGTTATCATTTATAACTCTGCAGGTTTGTGAATTGCAGTGCCCCTGAGCTCCATTTTTCAACTCGCTTTTTTGGGAGCTGGCCGCAAAAGCGCAGGATTGCCTCAGGCCCTCTTCTGGTTCCGGGCGGCAGGCTGAGCCTGTGGTTAATTCTTCTTCCTGATGGGAAAATAGAGTGACCTGTGCCTGTCCCAACACCTAGAGCTAGTCTCTCATTGGATCCCCCTCTTCCCGTTCATCCTCAGGACAAATTGCAAGCTGTACGGAACAGGAGGTTAAAGGTGCTGATTCTCCAAGGAGGGAGATTGCTAGTAAAGCGGCTGGAATGGCGAACCCGAGCACAAGGAGATGAGAAATGAGGTGCGTTTTAGAAAGCTTTCCCGATCACACGGTGTACCACCTTCTGGGTTTCTCATGCATGTTTTCGATGTAGGAAGATGCCCTTGAACCTGGAGATTTGGGACCCATGGGATGGGTAACAGGCAGTATTACTTTAAAGGCTCTGCGTTTGCTCCCCCAACCTCACCAAAGCTCTCAGCCCCGAGAGTGTCCACCCTTATGTCTCATCCAGCTGTGGGTCTAGATATGGTCAATCCAGGTTGCATCACAGCTCCTGAACGAATTTTGTAAGAATTTCTCTCTCTTTCACTGTCTTTGTTTCACGGGCTTTTAAAAGTAATTTATTTTTATAATGGGGTTTAGCTGCTTTTCACGGCTGTGTTTATGCCGCTTTACACCCACTTGACTCACTTCCAGAGAGATATCAATACATAGGTTTTAAGATTCTTACTAGTCAGATATATTCTTGTGCGGTGAATAGGGGGTGTTGAGTCCAGTTCACTGAGCAAGGAGTAGGTCTTTCTATTACATATTGGGTTTATGGAACGGTAGCTGAGCTCATTTGAAACCCTTGTTTTATTCATCACCCCACCTCACCTTTCCCGTTAAGCAGCCATAGTGTGTCTTCTAAACGTGTGACTCTGTTCTGTTTTGTAATTCAGTTCAAGTGTAGAGGTTTTTACATTCCCTCTATAAGTGATAGTTTATGATAAGTGTCTTTTTCTGTGTGACTTATTTCACTTAGAATCGTCGTGCCTAAATCTACTCATCATGCTGCTACGAGCCTTATGACATTGATTTCATGGCTGAGTGATATTCCATTGTACATAAGGACCACCACTTCTTTATCCATTTTTCTCTTTCCAGGGATATTTAAGGTGTCATGAAGTGGAGGTTCTTGTCAACAGAGCAGCCCTAAACTTTGGGGTGCCTGTGTCTTGCTGATTTTTAGTTTTCCCAATTTATACGCCCATGAGTGGAAGTGCCCTATGCGCTCTAAGCTGTGTTTTTTTGATGTTTCAGGACACACCGTACACTTCTCCAGAGTGGCTGTTGGCAATTTACATCCCGCCCATCAGCGTAGCAAGGCTCCCATTTCTCCATGGCCTGTCCTGCATTTCTGGTTTTGACACTTTTTTCAGCATGGCCCTTTTGACCGATGGGCAGCGAGACTTCTTTGTAGCGCTGATTTGCCTTTCCAGGTTGCTTGGTTGGCCAAAAAGGGCGTATGCGTTTTTTCCTGAATATATTCAGGAAAAAACGCATACGCCCTTTTTGGCCAAGGGCATCATTGTCGACGTTTTGCCGCTTTTCATGTGCTTTACAGGCGATTCGAATCGACCTCCTGAAATCTGTTTCCTGCAATTCTGCCTTGCTTTCAAATCCTCTTCGTTGCCTTCCCTCAATATATTTGTGGACGAGAGTTATCATTTATAACTCTGCAGGTTTGTGAATTGCAGTGCCCCTGAGCTCCATTTTTCAACTCGCTTTTTTGGGAGCTGGCCGCAAAAGCGCAGGATTGCCTCATGCCCTCTTCTGGTTCCGGGCGGCAGGCTGAGCCTGTGGTTAATTCTTCTTCCTGATGGGAAAATAGAGTGACCTGTGCCTGTCCCAACACCTAGAGCTAGTCTCTCATTGGCTCCCCCTCTTCCCGTTCATCCTCAGGACAAATTGCAAGCTGTACGGAACAGGAGGTTAAAGGTGCTGGTTCTCCAAGGAGGGAGATTGCTAGTAAAGCGGCTGGAATGGCGAACCCGAGCACAAGGAGTTGAGAAATGAGGTGCGTTTTAGAAAGCTTTCCCGATCACACAGTGTACCACCTTCTGGGTTTCTCATGCATGTTTTCGATGTAGGAAGATGCCCTTGAACCTGGAGATTTGGGACCCATGGGATGGGTAACAGGCAGTATTACTTTAAAGGCTCTGCGTTTGCTCCCCCAAACTCACCAAAGCTCTCATCCCCGAGAGTGTCCACCCTTATGTCTCATACAGCTGTGGGTCTAGATATGGTCAATCCAGGTTGCATCACAGAGCCTGAACGAATTTTGTAAGAATTTCTCTCTCTTTCACTGTCTTTGTTTCACGGGCTTTTAAAAGTAATTTATTTTTATAATGGGGTTTAGCTGCTTTTCACGGCTGTGTTTATGCCGCTTTACACCCACTTGACTCACTTCCAGAGAGATATCAATACATAGGTTTTAAGATTCTTACTAGTCAGATATATTCTGGTGCGGTGAATAGGGGGTGTTGAGTCCAGTTCACTGAGCAAGGAGTAGGTCTTTCTATTACATTTTGGGTTTATGGAACGGTAGCTGAGCTCATTTGAAACCCTTGTTTTATTCATCACCCCACCTCACCTTTCCCGTTAAGCAGCCATAGTGTGTCTTCTAAACGTGTGACTCTGTTCTGTTTTGTAATTCAGTTCAAGTGTAGCGGTTTTTACATTCCCTCTATAAGTGATAGCTTATGATAAGTGTCTTTTTCTGTGTGACTTATTTCACTTAGAATCGTCGTGCCTAAATCCACTCATCATGCTGCTACTAGCCTTATGACATTGATTTCATGGCTGAGTGATATTCCATTGTACATAAGGACCACCACTTCTTTATCCATTTTTCTCTTTCCAGGGATATTTAAGGTGTCATGAAGTGGAGGTTCTTGTCAACAGAGCAGCCCTAAACTTTGGGGTGCCTGTGTCTTGCTGATTTTTAGTTTTCCCAATTTATACGCCCATGAGTGGAAGTGCCCTATGCGCTCTAAGCTGTGTTTTTTTGATGTTTCAGGACACACCGTACACTTCTCCAGAGTGGCTGTTGGCAATTTACATCCCGCCCATCAGCGTAGCAAGGCTCCCATTTCTCCATGGCCTGTCCTGCATTTCTGGTTTTGACACTTTTTTCAGCATGGCCCTTTTGACCGATGGGCAGCGAGACTTCTTTGTAGCGCTGATTTGCCTTTCCAGGTTGCTTGGTTGGCCAAAAAGGGCGTATGCGTTTTTTCCTGAATATATTCAGGAAAAAACGCATACGCCCTTTTTGGCCAAGGGCATCATTGTCGACGTTTTGCCGCTTTTCATGTGCTTTACAGGCGATTCGAATCGACCTCCTGAAATCTGTTTCCTGCAATTCTGCCTTGCTTTCAAATCCTCTTCGTTGCCTTCCCTCAATATATTTGTGGACGAGAGTTATCATTTATAACTCTGCAGGTTTGTGAATTGCAGTGCCCCTGAGCTCCATTTTTCAACTCGCTTTTTTGGGAGCTGGCCGCAAATGCGCAGGATTGCCTCAGGCCCTCTTCTGGTTCCGGGCGGCAGGCTGAGCCTGTGGTTAATTCTTCTTCCTGATGGGAAAATAGAGTGACCTGTGCCTGTCCCAACACCTAGAGCTAGTCTCTCATTGGATCCCCCTCTTCCCGTTCATCCTCAGGACAAATTGCAAGCTGTACGGAACAGGAGGTTAAAGGTGCTGATTCTCCAAGGAGGGAGATTGCTAGTAAAGCGGCTGGAATGGAGAACCCGAGCACAAGGAGATGAGAAATGAGGTGCGTTTTAGAAAGCTTTCCCGATCACACGGTGTACCACCTTCTGGGTTTCTCATGCATGTTTTCGATGTAGGAAGATGCCCTTGAACCTGGAGATTTGGGACCCATGGGATGGGTAACAGGCAGTATTACTTTAAAGGCTCTGCGTTTGCTCCCCCAACCTCACCAAAGCTCTCAGCCCCGAGAGTGTCCACCCTTATGTCTCATCCAGCTGTGGGTCTAGATATGGTCAATCCAGGTTGCATCACAGCCCCTGAACGAATTTTGTAAGAATTTCTCTCTCTTTCACTGTCTTTGTTTCACGGGCATTTAAAAGTAATTTATTTTTATAATGGGGTTTAGCTGCTTTTCACGGCTGTGTTTATGCCGCTTTACACCCACTTGACTCACTTCCAGAGAGATATCAATACATAGGTTTTAAGATTCTTACTAGTCAGATATATTCTGGTGCGGTGAATAGGGGGTGTTGAGTCCAGTTCACTGAGCAAGGAGTAGGTCTTTCTATTACATTTTGGGTTTATGGAACGGTAGCTGAGCTCATTTGAAACCCTTGTTTTATTCATCACCCCACCTCACCTTTCCCGTTAAGCAGCCATAGTGTGTCTTCTAAACGTGTGACTCTGTTCTGTTTTGTAATTCAGTTCAAGTGTAGCGGTTTTTACATTCCCTCTATAAGTGATAGCTTATGATAAGTGTCTTTTTCTGTGTGACTTATTTCACTTAGAATCGTCGTGCCTAAATCCACTCATCATGCTGCTACGAGCCTTATGACATTGATTTCATGGCTGAGTGATATTCCATTGTACATAAGGACCACCACTTCTTTATCCATTTTTCTCTTTCCAGGGATATTTAAGGTGTCATGAAGTGGAGGTTCTTGTCAACAGAGCAGCCCTAAACTTTGGGGTGCCTGTGTCTTGCTGATTTTTAGTTTTCCCAATTTATACGCCCATGAGTGGAAGTGCCCTATGCGCTCTAAGCTGTGTTTTTTTGATGTTTCAGGACACACCGTACACTTCTCCAGAGTGGCTGTTGGCAATTTACATCCCGCCCATCAGCGTAGCAAGGCTCCCATTTCTCCATGGCCTGTCCTGCATTTCTGGTTTTGACACTTTTTTCAGCATGGCCCTTTTGACCGATGGGCAGCGAGACTTCTTTGTAGCGCTGATTTGCCTTTCCAGGTTGCTTGGTTGGCCAAAAAGGGCGTATGCGTTTTTTCCTGAATATATTCAGGAAAAAACGCATACGCCCTTTTTGGCCAAGGGCATCATTGTCGACGTTTTGCCGCTTTTCATGTGCTTTACAGGCGATTCGAATCGACCTCCTGAAATCTGTTTCCTGCAATTCTGCCTTGCTTTCAAATCCTCTTCGTTGCCTTCCCTCAATATATTTGTGGACGAGAGTTATCATTTATAACTCTGCAGGTTTGTGAATTGCAGTGCCCCTGAGCTCCATTTTTCAACTCGCTTTTTTGGGAGCTGGCCGCAAATGCGCAGGATTGCCTCATGCCCTCTTCTGGTTCCGGGCGGCAGGCTGAGCCTGTGGTTAATTCTTCTTCCTGATGGGAAAATAGAGTGACCTGTGCCTGTCCCAACACCTAGAGCTAGTCTCTCATTGGATCCCCCTCTTCCCGTTCATCCTCAGGACAAATTGCAAGCTGTACGGAACAGGAGGTTAAAGGTGCTGATTCTCCAAGGAGGGAGATTGCTAGTAAAGCGGCTGGAATGGAGAACCCGAGCACAAGGAGATGAGAAATGAGGTGCGTTTTAGAAAGCTTTCCCGATCACACGGTGTACCACCTTCTGGGTTTCTCATGCATGTTTTCGATGTAGGAAGATGCCCTTGAACCTGGAGATTTGGGACCCATGGGATGGGTAACAGGCAGTATTACTTTAAAGGCTCTGCGTTTGCTCCCCCAACCTCACCAAAGCTCTCAGCCCCGAGAGTGTCCACCCTTATGTCTCATCCAGCTGTGGGTCTAGATATGGTCAATCCAGGTTGCATCACAGCCCCTGAACGAATTTTGTAAGAATTTCTCTCTCTTTCACTGTCTTTGTTTCACGGGCATTTAAAAGTAATTTATTTTTATAATGGGGTTTAGCTGCTTTTCACGGCTGTGTTTATGCCGCTTTACACCCACTTGACTCACTTCCAGAGAGATATCAATACATAGGTTTTAAGATTCTTACTAGTCAGATATATTCTTGTGCGGTGAATAGGGGGTGTTGAGTCCAGTTCACTGAGCAAGGAGTAGGTCTTTCTATTACATATTGGGTTTATGGAACGGTAGCTGAGCTCATTTGAAACCCTTGTTTTATTCATCACCCCACCTCACCTTTCCCGTTAAGCAGCCATAGTGTGTCTTCTAAACGTGTGACTCTGTTCTGTTTTGTAATTCAGTTCAAGTGTAGCGGTTTTTACATTCCCTCTATAAGTGATAGCTTATGATAAGTGTCTTTTTCTGTGTGACTTATTTCACTTAGAATCGTCGTGCCTAAATCTACTCATCATGCTGCTACGAGCCTTATGACATTGATTTCATGGCTGAGTGATATTCCATTGTACATAAGGACCACCACTTCTTTATCCATTTTTCTCTTTCCAGGGATATTTAAGGTGTCATGAAGTGGAGGTTCTTGTCAACAGAGCAGCCCTAAACTTTGGGGTGCCTGTGTCTTGCTGATTTTTAGTTTTCCCAATTTATACGCCCATGAGTGGAAGTGCCCTATGCGCTCTAAGCTGTGTTTTTTCGATGTTTCAGGACACACCGTACACTTCTCCAGAGTGGCTGTTGGCAATTTACATCCCGCCCATCAGCGTAGCAAGGCTCCCATTTCTCCATGGCCTGTCCTGCATTTCTGGTTTTGACACTTTTTTCAGCATGGCCCTTTTGACCGATGGGCAGCGAGACTTCTTTGTAGCGCTGATTTGCCTTTCCAGGTTGCTTGGTTGGCCAAAAAGGGCGTATGCGTTTTTTCCTGAATATATTCAGGAAAAAACGCATACGCCCTTTTTGGCCAAGGGCATCATTGTCGACGTTTTGCCGCTTTTCATGTGCTTTACAGGCAATTCGAATCGACCTCCTGAAATCTGTTTCCTGCAATTCTGCCTTGCTTTCAAATCCTCTTCGTTGCCTTCCCTCAATATATTTGTGGACGAGAGTTATCATTTATAACTCTGCAGGTTTGTGAATTGCAGTGCCCCTGAGCTCCATTTTTCAACTCGCTTTTTTGGGAGCTGGCCGCAAATGCGCAGGATTGCCTCAGGCCCTCTTCTGGTTCCGGGCGGCAGGCTGAGCCTGTGGTTAATTCTTCTTCCTGATGGGAAAATAGAGTGACCTGTGCCTGTCCCAACACCTAGAGCTAGTCTCTCATTGGATCCCCAGCTTCCCGTTCATCCTCAGGACAAATTGCAAGCTGTACGGAACAGGAGGTTAAAGGTGCTGATTCTCCAAGGAGGGAGATTGCTAGTAAAGCGGCTGGAATGGAGAACCCGAGCACAAGGAGATGAGAAATGAGGTGCGTTTTAGAAAGCTTTCCCGATCACACGGTGTACCACCTTCTGGGTTTCTCATGCATGTTTTCGATGTAGGAAGATGCCCTTGAACCTGGAGATTTGGGACCCATGGGATGGGTAACAGGCAGTATTACTTTAAAGGCTCTGCGTTTGCTCCCCCAACCTCACCAAAGCTCTCAGCCCCGAGAGTGTCCACCCTTATGTCTCATCCAGCTGTGGGTCTAGATATGGTCAATCCAGGTTGCATCACAGCCCCTGAACGAATTTTGTAAGAATTTCTCTCTCTTTCACTGTCTTTGTTTCACGGGCTTTTAAAAGTAATTTATTTTTATAATGGGGTTTAGCTGCTTTTCACGGCTGTGTTTATGCCGCTTTACACCCACTTGACTCACTTCCAGAGAGATATCAATACATAGGTTTTAAGATTCTTACTAGTCAGATATATTCTTGTGCGGTGAATAGGGGGTGTTGAGTCCAGTTCACTGAGCAAGGAGTAGGTCTTTCTATTACATATTGGGTTTATGGAACGGTAGCTGAGCTCATTTGAAACCCTTGTTTTATTCATCACCCCACCTCACCTTTCCCGTTAAGCAGCCATAGTGTGTCTTCTAAACGTGTGACTCTGTTCTGTTTTGTAATTCAGTTCAAGTGTAGCGGTTTTTACATTCCCTCTATAAGTGATAGCTTATGATAAGTGTCTTTTTCTGTGTGACTTATTTCACTTAGAATCGTCGTGCCTAAATCTACTCATCATGCTGCTACGAGCCTTATGACATTGATTTCATGGCTGAGTGATATTCCATTGTGCATAAGGACCACCACTTCTTTATCCATTTTTCTCTTTCCAGGGATATTTAAGGTGTCATGAAGTGGAGGTTCTTGTCAACAGAGCAGCCCTAAACTTTGGGGTGCCTGTGTCTTGCTGATTTTTAGTTTTCCCAATTTATACGCCCATGAGTGGAAGTGCCCTATGCGCTCTAAGCTGTGTTTTTTCGATGTTTCAGGACACACCGTACACTTCTCCAGAGTGGCTGTTGGCAATTTACATCCCGCCCATCAGCGTAGCAAGGCTCCCATTTCTCCATGGCCTGTCCTGCATTTCTGGTTTTGACACTTTTTTCAGCATGGCCCTTTTGACCGATGGGCAGCGAGACTTCTTTGTAGCGCTGATTTGCCTTTCCAGGTTGCTTGGTTGGCCAAAAAGGGCGTATGCGTTTTTTCCTGAATATATTCAGGAAAAAACGCATACGCCCTTTTTGGCCAAGGGCATCATTGTCGACGTTTTGCCGCTTTTCATGTGCTTTACAGGCGATTCGAATCGACCTCCTGAAATCTGTTTCCTGCAATTCTGCCTTGCTTTCAAATCCTCTTCGTTGCCTTCCCTCAATATATTTGTGGACGAGAGTTATCATTTATAACTCTGCAGGTTTGTGAATTGCAGTGCCCCTGAGCTCCATTTTTCAACTCGCTTTTTTGGGAGCTGGCCGCAAAAGCGCAGGATTGCCTCATGCCCTCTTCTGGTTCCGGGCGGCAGGCTGAGCCTGTGGTTAATTCTTCTTCCTGATGGGAAAATAGAGTGACCTGTGCCTGTCCCAACACCTAGAGCTAGTCTCTCATTGGCTCCCCCTCTTCCCGTTCATCCTCAGGACAAATTGCAAGCTGTACGGAACAGGAGGTTAAAGGTGCTGGTTCTCCAAGGAGGGAGATTGCTAGTAAAGCGGCTGGAATGGCGAACCCGAGCACAAGGAGTTGAGAAATGAGGTGCGTTTTAGAAAGCTTTCCCGATCACACAGTGTACCACCTTCTGGGTTTCTCATGCATGTTTTCGATGTAGGAAGATGCCCTTGAACCTGGAGATTTGGGACCCATGGGATGGGTAACAGGCAGTATTACTTTAAAGGCTCTGCGTTTGCTCCCCCAACCTCACCAAAGCTCTCAGCCCCGAGAGTGTCCACCCTTATGTCTCATCCAGCTGTGGGTCTAGATATGGTCAATCCAGGTTGCATCACAGCCCCTGAACGAATTTTGTAAGAATTTCTCTCTCTTTCACTGTCTTTGTTTCACGGGCATTTAAAAGTAATTTATTTTTATAATGGGGTTTAGCTGCTTTTCACGGCTGTGTTTATGCCGCTTTACACCCACTTGACTCACTTCCAGAGAGATATCAATACATAGGTTTTAAGATTCTTACTAGTCAGATATATTCTTGTGCGGTGAATAGGGGGTGTTGAGTCCAGTTCACTGAGCAAGGAGTAGGTCTTTCTATTACATATTGGGTTTATGGAACGGTAGCTGAGCTCATTTGAAACCCTTGTTTTATTCATCACCCCACCTCACCTTTCCCGTTAAGCAGCCATAGTGTGTCTTCTAAACGTGTGACTCTGTTCTGTTTTGTAATTCAGTTCAAGTGTAGCGGTTTTTACATTCCCTCTATAAGTGATAGCTTATGATAAGTGTCTTTTTCTGTGTGACTTATTTCACTTAGAATCGTCGTGCCTAAATCTACTCATCATGCTGCTACGAGCCTTATGACATTGATTTCATGGCTGAGTGATATTCCATTGTACATAAGGACCACCACTTCTTTATCCATTTTTCTCTTTCCAGGGATATTTAAGGTGTCATGAAGTGGAGGTTCTTGTCAACAGAGCAGCCCTAAACTTTGGGGTGCCTGTGTCTTGCTGATTTTTAGTTTTCCCAATTTATACGCCCATGAGTGGAAGTGCCCTATGCGCTCTAAGCTGTGTTTTTTCGATGTTTCAGGACACACCGTACACTTCTCCAGAGTGGCTGTTGGCAATTTACATCCCGCCCATCAGCGTAGCAAGGCTCCCATTTCTCCATGGCCTGTCCTGCATTTCTGGTTTTGACACTTTTTTCAGCATGGCCCTTTTGACCGATGGGCAGCGAGACTTCTTTGTAGCGCTGATTTGCCTTTCCAGGTTGCTTGGTTGGCCAAAAAGGGCGTATGCGTTTTTTCCTGAATATATTCAGGAAAAAACGCATACGCCCTTTTTGGCCAAGGGCATCATTGTCGACGTTTTGCCGCTTTTCATGTGCTTTACAGGCAATTCGAATCGACCTCCTGAAATCTGTTTCCTGCAATTCTGCCTTGCTTTCAAATCCTCTTCGTTGCCTTCCCTCAATATATTTGTGGACGAGAGTTATCATTTATAACTCTGCAGGTTTGTGAATTGCAGTGCCCCTGAGCTCCATTTTTCAACTCGCTTTTTTGGGAGCTGGCCGCAAATGCGCAGGATTGCCTCAGGCCCTCTTCTGGTTCCGGGCGGCAGGCTGAGCCTGTGGTTAATTCTTCTTCCTGATGGGAAAATAGAGTGACCTGTGCCTGTCCCAACACCTAGAGCTAGTCTCTCATTGGATCCCCAGCTTCCCGTTCATCCTCAGGACAAATTGCAAGCTGTACGGAACAGGAGGTTAAAGGTGCTGATTCTCCAAGGAGGGAGATTGCTAGTAAAGCGGCTGGAATGGAGAACCCGAGCACAAGGAGATGAGAAATGAGGTGCGTTTTAGAAAGCTTTCCCGATCACACGGTGTACCACCTTCTGGGTTTCTCATGCATGTTTTCGATGTAGGAAGATGCCCTTGAACCTGGAGATTTGGGACCCATGGGATGGGTAACAGGCAGTATTACTTTAAAGGCTCTGCGTTTGCTCCCCCAACCTCACCAAAGCTCTCAGCCCCGAGAGTGTCCACCCTTATGTCTCATCCAGCTGTGGGTCTAGATATGGTCAATCCAGGTTGCATCACAGCCCCTGAACGAATTTTGTAAGAATTTCTCTCTCTTTCACTGTCTTTGTTTCACGGGCTTTTAAAAGTAATTTATTTTTATAATGGGGTTTAGCTGCTTTTCACGGCTGTGTTTATGCCGCTTTACACCCACTTGACTCACTTCCAGAGAGATATCAATACATAGGTTTTAAGATTCTTACTAGTCAGATATATTCTTGTGCGGTGAATAGGGGGTGTTGAGTCCAGTTCACTGAGCAAGGAGTAGGTCTTTCTATTACATATTGGGTTTATGGAACGGTAGCTGAGCTCATTTGAAACCCTTGTTTTATTCATCACCCCACCTCACCTTTCCCGTTAAGCAGCCATAGTGTGTCTTCTAAACGTGTGACTCTGTTCTGTTTTGTAATTCAGTTGAAGTGTAGCGGTTTTTACATTCCCTCTATAAGTGATAGCTTATGATAAGTGTCTTTTTCTGTGTGACTTATTTCACTTAGAATCGTCGTGCCTAAATCTACTCATCATGCTGCTACGAGCCTTATGACATTGATTTCATGGCTGAGTGATATTCCATTGTGCATAAGGACCACCACTTCTTTATCCATTTTTCTCTTTCCAGGGATATTTAAGGTGTCATGAAGTGGAGGTTCTTGTCAACAGAGCAGCCCTAAACTTTGGGGTGCCTGTGTCTTGCTGATTTTTAGTTTTCCCAATTTATACGCCCATGAGTGGAAGTGCCCTATGCGCTCTAAGCTGTGTTTTTTCGATGTTTCAGGACACACCGTACACTTCTCCAGAGTGGCTGTTGGCAATTTACATCCCGCCCATCAGCGTAGCAAGGCTCCCATTTCTCCATGGCCTGTCCTGCATTTCTGGTTTTGACACTTTTTTCAGCATGGCCCTTTTGACCGATGGGCAGCGAGACTTCTTTGTAGCGCTGATTTGCCTTTCCAGGTTGCTTGGTTGGCCAAAAAGGGCGTATGCGTTTTTTCCTGAATATATTCAGGAAAAAACGCATACGCCCTTTTTGGCCAAGGGCATCATTGTCGACGTTTTGCCGCTTTTCATGTGCTTTACAGGCGATTCGAATCGACCTCCTGAAATCTGTTTCCTGCAATTCTGCCTTGCTTTCAAATCCTCTTCGTTGCCTTCCCTCAATATATTTGTGGACGAGAGTTATCATTTATAACTCTGCAGGTTTGTGAATTGCAGTGCCCCTGAGCTCCATTTTTCAACTCGCTTTTTTGGGAGCTGGCCGCAAAAGCGCAGGATTGCCTCATGCCCTCTTCTGGTTCCGGGCGGCAGGCTGAGCCTGTGGTTAATTCTTCTTCCTGATGGGAAAATAGAGTGACCTGTGCCTGTCCCAACACCTAGAGCTAGTCTCTCATTGGCTCCCCCTCTTCCCGTTCATCCTCAGGACAAATTGCAAGCTGTACGGAACAGGAGGTTAAAGGTGCTGGTTCTCCAAGGAGGGAGATTGCTAGTAAAGCGGCTGGAATGGCGAACCCGAGCACAAGGAGTTGAGAAATGAGGTGCGTTTTAGAAAGCTTTCCCGATCACACAGTGTACCACCTTCTGGGTTTCTCATGCATGTTTTCGATGTAGGAAGATGCCCTTGAACCTGGAGATTTGGGACCCATGGGATGGGTAACAGGCAGTATTACTTTAAAGGCTCTGCGTTTGCTCCCCCAAACTCACCAAAGCTCTCATCCCCGAGAGTGTCCACCCTTATGTCTCATACAGCTGTGGGTCTAGATATGGTCAATCCAGGTTGCATCACAGAGCCTGAACGAATTTTGTAAGAATTTCTCTCTCTTTCACTGTCTTTGTTTCACGGGCTTTTAAAAGTAATTTATTTTTATAATGGGGTTTAGCTGCTTTTCACGGCTGTGTTTATGCCGCTTTACACCCACTTGACTCACTTCCAGAGAGATATCAATACATAGGTTTTAAGATTCTTACTAGTCAGATATATTCTGGTGCGGTGAATAGGGGGTGTTGAGTCCAGTTCACTGAGCAAGGAGTAGGTCTTTCTATTACATTTTGGGTTTATGGAACGGTAGCTGAGCTCATTTGAAACCCTTGTTTTATTCATCACCCCACCTCACCTTTCCCGTTAAGCAGCCATAGTGTGTCTTCTAAACGTGTGACTCTGTTCTGTTTTGTAATTCAGTTCAAGTGTAGCGGTTTTTACATTCCCTCTATAAGTGATAGCTTATGATAAGTGTCTTTTTCTGTGTGACTTATTTCACTTAGAATCGTCGTGCCTAAATCCACTCATCATGCTGCTACTAGCCTTATGACATTGATTTCATGGCTGAGTGATATTCCATTGTACATAAGGACCACCACTTCTTTATCCATTTTTCTCTTTCCAGGGATATTTAAGGTGTCATGAAGTGGAGGTTCTTGTCAACAGAGCAGCCCTAAACTTTGGGGTGCCTGTGTCTTGCTGATTTTTAGTTTTCCCAATTTATACGCCCATGAGTGGAAGTGCCCTATGCGCTCTAAGCTGTGTTTTTTTGATGTTTCAGGACACACCGTACACTTCTCCAGAGTGGCTGTTGGCAATTTACATCCCGCCCATCAGCGTAGCAAGGCTCCCATTTCTCCATGGCCTGTCCTGCATTTCTGGTTTTGACACTTTTTTCAGCATGGCCCTTTTGACCGATGGGCAGCGAGACTTCTTTGTAGCGCTGATTTGCCTTTCCAGGTTGCTTGGTTGGCCAAAAAGGGCGTATGCGTTTTTTCCTGAATATATTCAGGAAAAAACGCATACGCCCTTTTTGGCCAAGGGCATCATTGTCGACGTTTTGCCGCTTTTCATGTGCTTTACAGGCGATTCGAATCGACCTCCTGAAATCTGTTTCCTGCAATTCTGCCTTGCTTTCAAATCCTCTTCGTTGCCTTCCCTCAATATATTTGTGGACGAGAGTTATCATTTATAACTCTGCAGGTTTGTGAATTGCAGTGCCCCTGAGCTCCATTTTTCAACTCGCTTTTTTGGGAGCTGGCCGCAAATGCGCAGGATTGCCTCAGGCCCTCTTCTGGTTCCGGGCGGCAGGCTGAGCCTGTGGTTAATTCTTCTTCCTGATGGGAAAATAGAGTGACCTGTGCCTGTCCCAACACCTAGAGCTAGTCTCTCATTGGATCCCCCTCTTCCCGTTCATCCTCAGGACAAATTGCAAGCTGTACGGAACAGGAGGTTAAAGGTGCTGATTCTCCAAGGAGGGAGATTGCTAGTAAAGCGGCTGGAATGGAGAACCCGAGCACAAGGAGATGAGAAATGAGGTGCGTTTTAGAAAGCTTTCCCGATCACACGGTGTACCACCTTCTGGGTTTCTCATGCATGTTTTCGATGTAGGAAGATGCCCTTGAACCTGGAGATTTGGGACCCATGGGATGGGTAACAGGCAGTATTACTTTAAAGGCTCTGCGTTTGCTCCCCCAACCTCACCAAAGCTCTCAGCCCCGAGAGTGTCCACCCTTATGTCTCATCCAGCTGTGGGTCTAGATATGGTCAATCCAGGTTGCATCACAGCCCCTGAACGAATTTTGTAAGAATTTCTCTCTCTTTCACTGTCTTTGTTTCACGGGCATTTAAAAGTAATTTATTTTTATAATGGGGTTTAGCTGCTTTTCACGGCTGTGTTTATGCCGCTTTACACCCACTTGACTCACTTCCAGAGAGATATCAATACATAGGTTTTAAGATTCTTACTAGTCAGATATATTCTTGTGCGGTGAATAGGGGGTGTTGAGTCCAGTTCACTGAGCAAGGAGTAGGTCTTTCTATTACATATTGGGTTTATGGAACGGTAGCTGAGCTCATTTGAAACCCTTGTTTTATTCATCACCCCACCTCACCTTTCCCGTTAAGCAGCCATAGTGTGTCTTCTAAACGTGTGACTCTGTTCTGTTTTGTAATTCAGTTCAAGTGTAGCGGTTTTTACATTCCCTCTATAAGTGATAGCTTATGATAAGTGTCTTTTTCTGTGTGACTTATTTCACTTAGAATCGTCGTGCCTAAATCTAGTCATCATGCTGCTACGAGCCTTATGACATTGATTTCATGGCTGAGTGATATTCCATTGTACATAAGGACCACCACTTCTTTATCCATTTTTCTCTTTCCAGGGATATTTAAGGTGTCATGAAGTGGAGGTTCTTGTCAACAGAGCAGCCCTAAACTTTGGGGTGCCTGTGTCTTGCTGATTTTTAGTTTTCCCAATTTATACGCCCATGAGTGGAAGTGCCCTATGCGCTCTAAGCTGTGTTTTTTCGATGTTTCAGGACACACCGTACACTTCTCCAGAGTGGCTGTTGGCAATTTACATCCCGCCCATCAGCGTAGCAAGGCTCCCATTTCTCCATGGCCTGTCCTGCATTTCTGGTTTTGACACTTTTTTCAGCATGGCCCTTTTGACCGATGGGCAGCGAGACTTCTTTGTAGCGCTGATTTGCCTTTCCAGGTTGCTTGGTTGGCCAAAAAGGGCGTATGCGTTTTTTCCTGAATATATTCAGGAAAAAACGCATACGCCCTTTTTGGCCAAGGGCATCATTGTCGACGTTTTGCCGCTTTTCATGTGCTTTACAGGCAATTCGAATCGACCTCCTGAAATCTGTTTCCTGCAATTCTGCCTTGCTTTCAAATCCTCTTCGTTGCCTTCCCTCAATATATTTGTGGACGAGAGTTATCATTTATAACTCTGCAGGTTTGTGAATTGCAGTGCCCCTGAGCTCCATTTTTCAACTCGCTTTTTTGGGAGCTGGCCGCAAATGCGCAGGATTGCCTCAGGCCCTCTTCTGGTTCCGGGCGGCAGGCTGAGCCTGTGGTTAATTCTTCTTCCTGATGGGAAAATAGAGTGACCTGTGCCTGTCCCAACACCTAGAGCTAGTCTCTCATTGGATCCCCAGCTTCCCGTTCATCCTCAGGACAAATTGCAAGCTGTACGGAACAGGAGGTTAAAGGTGCTGATTCTCCAAGGAGGGAGATTGCTAGTAAAGCGGCTGGAATGGAGAACCCGAGCACAAGGAGATGAGAAATGAGGTGCGTTTTAGAAAGCTTTCCCGATCACACGGTGTACCACCTTCTGGGTTTCTCATGCATGTTTTCGATGTAGGAAGATGCCCTTGAACCTGGAGATTTGGGACCCATGGGATGGGTAACAGGCAGTATTACTTTAAAGGCTCTGCGTTTGCTCCCCCAACCTCACCAAAGCTCTCAGCCCCGAGAGTGTCCACCCTTATGTCTCATCCAGCTGTGGGTCTAGATATGGTCAATCCAGGTTGCATCACAGCCCCTGAACGAATTTTGTAAGAATTTCTCTCTCTTTCACTGTCTTTGTTTCACGGGCTTTTAAAAGTAATTTATTTTTATAATGGGGTTTAGCTGCTTTTCACGGCTGTGTTTATGCCGCTTTACACCCACTTGACTCACTTCCAGAGAGATATCAATACATAGGTTTTAAGATTCTTACTAGTCAGATATATTCTTGTGCGGTGAATAGGGGGTGTTGAGTCCAGTTCACTGAGCAAGGAGTAGGTCTTTCTATTACATATTGGGTTTATGGAACGGTAGCTGAGCTCATTTGAAACCCTTGTTTTATTCATCACCCCACCTCACCTTTCCCGTTAAGCAGCCATAGTGTGTCTTCTAAACGTGTGACTCTGTTCTGTTTTGTAATTCAGTTCAAGTGTAGCGGTTTTTACATTCCCTCTATAAGTGATAGCTTATGACAAGTGTCTTTTTCTGTGTGACTTATTTCACTTAGAATCGTCGTGCCTAAATCTACTCATCATGCTGCTACGAGCCTTATGACATTGATTTCATGGCTGAGTGATATTCCATTGTGCATAAGGACCACCACTTCTTTATCCATTTTTCTCTTTCCAGGGATATTTAAGGTGTCATGAAGTGGAGGTTCTTGTCAACAGAGCAGCCCTAAACTTTGGGGTGCCTGTGTCTTGCTGATTTTTAGTTTTCCCAATTTATACGCCCATGAGTGGAAGTGCCCTATGCGCTCTAAGCTGTGTTTTTTCGATGTTTCAGGACACACCGTACACTTCTCCAGAGTGGCTGTTGGCAATTTACATCCCGCCCATCAGCGTAGCAAGGCTCCCATTTCTCCATGGCCTGTCCTGCATTTCTGGTTTTGACACTTTTTTCAGCATGGCCCTTTTGACCGATGGGCAGCGAGACTTCTTTGTAGCGCTGATTTGCCTTTCCAGGTTGCTTGGTTGGCCAAAAAGGGCGTATGCGTTTTTTCCTGAATATATTCAGGAAAAAACGCATACGCCCTTTTTGGCCAAGGGCATCATTGTCGACGTTTTGCCGCTTTTCATGTGCTTTACAGGCGATTCGAATCGACCTCCTGAAATCTGTTTCCTGCAATTCTGCCTTGCTTTCAAATCCTCTTCGTTGCCTTCCCTCAATATATTTGTGGACGAGAGTTATCATTTATAACTCTGCAGGTTTGTGAATTGCAGTGCCCCTGAGCTCCATTTTTCAACTCGCTTTTTTGGGAGCTGGCCGCAAAAGCGCAGGATTGCCTCAGGCCCTCTTCTGGTTCCGGGCGGCAGGCTGAGCCTGTGGTTAATTCTTCTTCCTGATGGGAAAATAGAGTGACCTGTGCCTGTCCCAACACCTAGAGCTAGTCTCTCATTGGCTCCCCCTCTTCCCGTTCATCCTCAGGACAAATTGCAAGCTGTACGGAACAGGAGGTTAAAGGTGCTGGTTCTCCAAGGAGGGAGATTGCTAGTAAAGCGGCTGGAATGGCGAACCCGAGCACAAGGAGTTGAGAAATGAGGTGCGTTTTAGAAAGCTTTCCCGATCACACAGTGTACCACCTTCTGGGTTTCTCATGCATGTTTTCGATGTAGGAAGATGCCCTTGAACCTGGAGATTTGGGACCCATGGGATGGGTAACAGGCAGTATTACTTTAAAGGCTCTGCGTTTGCTCCCCCAAACTCACCAAAGCTCTCATCCCCGAGAGTGTCCACCCTTATGTCTCATACAGCTGTGGGTCTAGATATGGTCAATCCAGGTTGCATCACAGAGCCTGAACGAATTTTGTAAGAATTTCTCTCTCTTTCACTGTCTTTGTTTCACGGGCTTTTAAAAGTAATTTATTTTTATAATGGGGTTTAGCTGCTTTTCACGGCTGTGTTTATGCCGCTTTACACCCACTTGACTCACTTCCAGAGAGATATCAATACATAGGTTTTAAGATTCTTACTAGTCAGATATATTCTGGTGCGGTGAATAGGGGGTGTTGAGTCCAGTTCACTGAGCAAGGAGTAGGTCTTTCTATTACATTTTGGGTTTATGGAACGGTAGCTGAGCTCATTTGAAACCCTTGTTTTATTCATCACCCCACCTCACCTTTCCCGTTAAGCAGCCATAGTGTGTCTTCTAAACGTGTGACTCTGTTCTGTTTTGTAATTCAGTTCAAGTGTAGCGGTTTTTACATTCCCTCTATAAGTGATAGCTTATGATAAGTGTCTTTTTCTGTGTGACTTATTTCACTTAGAATCGTCGTGCCTAAATCCACTCATCATGCTGCTACTAGCCTTATGACATTGATTTCATGGCTGAGTGATATTCCATTGTACATAAGGACCACCACTTCTTTATCCATTTTTCTCTTTCCAGGGATATTTAAGGTGTCATGAAGTGGAGGTTCTTGTCAACAGAGCAGCCCTAAACTTTGGGGTGCCTGTGTCTTGCTGATTTTTAGTTTTCCCAATTTATACGCCCATGAGTGGAAGTGCCCTATGCGCTCTAAGCTGTGTTTTTTTGATGTTTCAGGACACACCGTACACTTCTCCAGAGTGGCTGTTGGCAATTTACATCCCGCCCATCAGCGTAGCAAGGCTCCCATTTCTCCATGGCCTGTCCTGCATTTCTGGTTTTGACACTTTTTTCAGCATGGCCCTTTTGACCGATGGGCAGCGAGACTTCTTTGTATCGCTGATTTGCCTTTCCAGGTTGCTTGGTTGGCCAAAAAGGGCGTATGCGTTTTTTCCTGAATATATTCAGGAAAAAACGCATACGCCCTTTTTGGCCAAGGGCATCATTGTCGACGTTTTGCCGCTTTTCATGTGCTTTACAGGCGATTCGAATCGACCTCCTGAAATCTGTTTCCTGCAATTCTGCCTTGCTTTCAAATCCTCTTCGTTGCCTTCCCTCAATATATTTGTGGACGAGAGTTATCATTTATAACTCTGCAGGTTTGTGAATTGCAGTGCCCCTGAGCTCCATTTTTCAACTCGCTTTTTTGGGAGCTGGCCGCAAATGCGCAGGATTGCCTCAGGCCCTCTTCTGGTTCCGGGCGGCAGGCTGAGCCTGTGGTTAATTCTTCTTCCTGATGGGAAAATAGAGTGACCTGTGCCTGTCCCAACACCTAGAGCTAGTCTCTCATTGGATCCCCCTCTTCCCGTTCATCCTCAGGACAAATTGCAAGCTGTACGGAACAGGAGGTTAAAGGTGCTGATTCTCCAAGGAGGGAGATTACTAGTAAAGCGGCTGGAATGGCGAACCCGAGCACAAGGAGATGAGAAATGAGGTGCGTTTTAGAAAGCTTTCCCGATCACACAGTGTACCAACTTCTGGGTTTCTCATGCATGTTTTCGATGTAGGAAGATGCCCTTGAACCTGGAGATTTGGGACCCATGGGATGGGTAACAGGCAGTATTACTTTAAAGGCTCTGCGTTTGCTCCCCCAACCTCACCAAAGCTCTCAGCCCCGAGAGTGTCCACCCTTATGTCTCATCCAGCTGTGGGTCTAGATATGGTCAATCCAGGTTGCATCACAGAGCCTGAACGAATTTTGTAAGAATTTCTCTCTCTTTCACTGTCTTTGTTTCACGGGCTTTTAAAAGTAATTTATTTTTATAATGGGGTTTAGCTGCTTTTCACGGCTGTGTTTATGCCGCTTTACACCCACTTGACTCACTTCCAGAGAGATATCAATACATAGGTTTTAAGATTCTTACTAGTCAGATATATTCTGGTGCGGTGAATAGGGGGTGTTGAGTCCAGTTCACTGAGCAAGGAGTAGGTCTTTCTATTACATTTTGGGTTTATGGAACGGTAGCTGAGCTCATTTGAAACCCTTGTTTTATTCATCACCCCACCTCACCTTTCCCGTTAAGCAGCCATAGTGTGTCTTCTAAACGTGTGACTCTGTTCTGTTTTGTAATTCAGTTCAAGTGTAGCGGTTTTTACATTCCCTCTATAAGTGATAGCTTATGATAAGTGTCTTTTTCTGTGTGACTTATTTCACTTAGAATCGTCGTGCCTAAATCCACTCATCATGCTGCTACTAGCCTTATGACATTGATTTCATGGCTGAGTGATATTCCATTGTACATAAGGACCACCACTTCTTTATCCATTTTTCTCTTTCCAGGGATATTTAAGGTGTCATGAAGTGGAGGTTCTTGTCAACAGAGCAGCCCTAAACTTTGGGGTGCCTGTGTCTTGCTGATTTTTAGTTTTCCCAATTTATACGCCCATGAGTGGAAGTGCCCTATGCGCTCTAAGCTGTGTTTTTTTGATGTTTCAGGACACACCGTACACTTCTCCAGAGTGGCTGTTGGCAATTTACATCCCGCCCATCAGCGTAGCAAGGCTCCCATTTCTCCATGGCCTGTCCTGCATTTCTGGTTTTGACACTTTTTTCAGCATGGCCCTTTTGACCGATGGGCAGCGAGACTTCTTTGTATCGCTGATTTGCCTTTCCAGGTTGCTTGGTTGGCCAAAAAGGGCGTATGCGTTTTTTCCTGAATATATTCAGGAAAAAACGCATACGCCCTTTTTGGCCAAGGGCATCATTGTCGACGTTTTGCCGCTTTTCATGTGCTTTACAGGCGATTCGAATCGACCTCCTGAAATCTGTTTCCTGCAATTCTGCCTTGATTTCAAATCCTCTTCGTTGCCTTCCCTCAATATATTTGTGGACGAGAGTTATCATTTATAACTCTGCAGGTTTGTGAATTGCAGTGCCCTGAAGCTCCATTTTACAACTCGCTTTTTTGGGAGCTGGCCGCAAAAGCACAGGATGGCTTCAGGCCCTGTTCTGCTTCTGGGGGGCAGGATGAGCCTGTGGTTAATTCTTCTTCCTGATGGGAAAATAGAGTGAACTGTGCCTGTCCCAACTCCAAGAGCCAGTCTCTCACTGGTTCCCCATCTTCCCGTTCATCCTCAGGACAAATTGCAACCTATACAGAACAGGAGGTTAAAGGTGCTGATGCTCCAAGTAGGGAGATTGCTAGTAAAGTGGCTGGAATGGCGAACACAGGCACAAGGAAATGAGAAATGAGGTGCATTTTAGAAACCTTTCCCCATCACATGGTGTACCATCTTCTGGGTTTCTCATGCATGTTTTCGATGTAGCAAGATGCCCTTGAACCTGGAGATTTGGGACCCATGCGATGGGTACCACGCCGTATTACTTTAAAGGGTCTGCGTTTGCTCACCCAACCTCACCAAACCTCTCAGACCCAAGAGTGTCCACCCTTATGTCTCATCCAGCTGTGGGTCTAGATATGGTCAATCCAGGTTGCATCACAGACCCTGAACGCACTGTGTAAGAATTTCTCTCTTTCACTGTCTTTGTTTCAAGGGTTTTTCAAAGTAATTTATTTTTATAATGGGGTTTAGCTGCTTTTCACTGCTGTGTTTATGCCACTTTACACCCACGTGACACAGTAACAGAGGGATATCAATACATAGGTTTTAAGATTATTACTAGTCAGATATATTCTTGTCCGGTGAATAGGGCGTGTTGAGTCCAGTTCTCTGAGCAAGGAGTAGGTCTTGTCTATTACATATTGGGTTTATGGAATGGTATCTGAGCTAATTTGAAACCCTTGTTTTATGTATCACCCCACCTCTCCTTTCCCGTTAAGCAGCCATAGTGTGTTTTCTGCATGTGTGACTCTGTTGTGTTTTGTAATTCAGTTCAAGTGTAACGGTTTTTACATTCCCTCTATCAGTGATACCTTATGAGAAGTGTCCTTTTCTGTGTGACTTATTTCACTTAGAATCGTCGTACCTAAATCCACTCATCATGCTGCTACTAGCCTTATGACATTGATTTCATGGCTGAGTGATATTCCATTGTACATAAGGACCACAACTTCTTTATCCATTTTTCTCTTTCCTGGGATATTGAAGGTGGAATGAAGTGGAGGTCCTTGTCAACAGAGCAGCCCTAAACTTTGGGGTGCTTGTGTCTTGCTGATTTTTCATTTTCCCAATTTATACCCCCATGAGTGGAAGTGCCCTATGCTCTCTAAGCTGTGTTTTTTAGATGATTCAGGACACACCGTACTCTTCTCCAGAGTGGCTGTTGGCAATTTACATCCCGCCCATCAGTGTAGCAAGGCTCCCATTTCTCCATGGCCTGTCCTGCATTTCTGGTTTTGACACTTCTTTCAGCATGGCCCTTTTAACCGATGGGAAGCGAGACTTCTTTGTAGCGCTGATTTTCCTTTCCAGGTTGCTTGGTCGACCAAAAAGGGCGTATGCGTTTTCCCTGAATATATTCAGGAAAAAACGCATACGCCCTTTTTGGCCAAGGGCATCATTGTCAACGTTTTGCCGCTTTTCATGTGCTTTAAAGGCGATTCGAATCTACCTCCTGCAATCTGTTTCCTGCAATTCTGCCTTGATTTCAAATCCTCTTCTTTGCCTTCCCTCAATATATTTGTGGACGAGAGTTATCATTTATAACTCTGCAGGTTTGTGAATTGCAGTGCCCTGAAGCTCCATTTTACAACTCGCTATTTAGGGAGCTGGCCGCAAAAGCGCTGGATGGCTTCAGGCCGTGTTCGGGTTCCGGGTGGAAGGCTGAGCCTGTGGTTAATTCTTCTTCCTGATGGGAAAATAGAGTGACCTGTGCCTGTCCCAACACCAAGAGCTAGTCTCTCATTGGTTCCACGTCTTCCCGTTCACCCTCAGGACAAATTGCAACCTGTTTGGAACAGGAGGTTAAAGGTGCTGATGCTCCAAGTAGGGAGATTGCTAGTAAAGCGGCTGGAATAGCGAACCCGGGCACAAGGAGATGAGAAATGAGGTGCGTTTTAGAAACCTTTCCACATCACACGGTGTACCATCTTCTGGGTTTCTCATGCATGTTTTCGATGTAGGAAGATGCCCTTGAACCTGGAGATTTGGGGCCCATGGGATGGGCACCATTCACTATTACTTTAAAGGGTCTGCGTTTGCTCACCCAACCTCATCAAACCTCTCAGCCCCAAGAGTGTCCACCCTTATGTTTCATCCAGCTGTGGGTCTAGATATGGTCAATCCAGGTTGCATCACAGCCCCTGAACGCATTGTGTAAGAAATTCGCTCTCTTTCACTGTCTTTGTTTCATGGGTTTGTAAAAGCAATTTATTTTTATAATGGGGTTTAGCTGCTTTTCACTGCTGTGTTTATGCCGCTTTACACCCACATGACACACTAACAGAGTGATATCAATACATAGGTTTTTAGATTATGACTAGTCAGATATATTCTTGTGCGGTGAATAGGGCGTGTTGAGTCCAGTTCTCTGAGCAAGGAGTAGGTCTTGTCTATTACATATTGTGTTTATGGAATGGTATCTGAGCTAATTTGAAACCCTTGTTTTATGTATCACCCAACCTCACCTTTCCTGTTAAGGAGCCATAGTGTGTTTTCTGCATGTGTGACTCTGTTCTGTTTTGCAATTCAGTTCAAGTGTAATGGTTTTTACATTCCCTCTATAAGTGATACCTTATGAGAAATGTCCTTTTCTGTGTGACTTATTTCACTTAGAATCGTCGTACCTAAATCCACTCATCATGCTGCTACTAGCCTTATGACATTGATTTCATGGCTGAGTGATATTCCATTGTACATAAGGACCACAACTCCTTTATCCATTTTTCTCTTTCCTGGGATATTGAAGGTGGAATGAAGTGGAGGTCCTAGTCAAGAGAGCAGCCCTAAACTTTGGGGTGCTTGTGTCTTGCTGATTTTTCATTTTCCCAATTTATACCCCCATGAGTGGAAGTGCCATATGCTCTCTAAGCTGTGTTTTTTAGATGTTTCAGGACACACTGTACACTTCTCCCGAGTGGCTGTTGGCAATTTACATCCCGCTCATCAGTGTAGCAAGGCTCCCATTTCTGCATGGCCTGTCCTGCATTTCTGGTTTTGACACTTTTTTCAGCATGGCCCTTTTGACCGATGGGAAGCGAGACTTCTTTGTAGCGCTGATTTGCCTTTCCAGGTTGCTTGGTTGGCCAAAAAGGGCGTATGCGTTTTTTCCTGAATATATTCAGGAAAAAACGCATACGCCCTTTTTGGCCAAGGGCATCATTGTCAACGTTTTGCCGCTTTTCATGTGCTTTAAAGGCGATTCGAATCTACCTCCTGAAATCTGTTTCCTGCAATTCTGCCTTGATTTCAAATCGTCTTCTTTGCCTTCCCTCAATATATTTGTGGACGAGAGTTATCATTTATAACTCTGCAGGTTTGTGAATTGCAGTGCCCTGAACCTCCATTTTACAGCTCGCCTTTTTGGGAGCTGGCCGCAAAAGCGCAGGATGGCTTCAGGCCCTGTTCTGGTTCTGGGGGGCAGGCTGATGCTGTGGTTAATTCTTCTTCCTGATGGGAAAATAGAGTGACCTCTGCGTGTCCCAACACCAAGAGCTAGTCTCTCATTGGTTCCATGTCTTCCCGTTCATCCTCAGGACAAATTGCAACCTGTACGGAACAGGAGGTTAAAGGTGGTGATGCTCCAAGTAGGGAGATTGCTAGTAATCTGGCTGGAATGGCGAACCCGAGCACAAGGAGATGAGAAATGAGGTGTGTTTTAGAAACCTTTCCCCATCACACGGTGTACCATCTTCTGGGTTTCTCATGCATGTTTTCGATGTAGCAAGATGCCCTTGAACCTGGAGATTTGGGACCCATGCGATGGGTACCACGCAGTATTACTTTAAAGGGTCTGCGTTTGCTCACCCAACCTCACCAAACCTCTCAGCCCCAAGAGTGTCCACCCTTATGTCTCATCCAGCTGTGGGTCTAGATATGGTCAATCCAGGTTGCATCACAGCCCCTGAACGCATTGTGTAAGAATTTCGCTCTCTTTCAATGTCTTTGTTTCATGTGTTTTTCAAAGTAATTTATTTTTATAATGGGATTTAGCTGCTTTTCACTGCTGTGTTTATGCCGCTTTACACCCACTTGACACACTAACAGAGAGATATCAATACATAAGTTTTAAGATTATTACTAGTCAGATATATTCTTGTGCGGTGAATAGGGTGTGTTGAGTCCAGTACTTTGAGCAAGGAGTAGGTCTTGTCTATTACATATTGGGTTTATGGAACGGTATCTGAGCTAATTTGAAACCCTTGTTTTATGTATCACCCTGCCTCACCTTTCCCGTTAAGCAGCCATAGTGTGTTTTCTGCATGTGTGACTCTGTTCTGTTTTGTAATTCAGTTCAAGTGTAACGGTTTTTACATTCCCTCTATAAGTGATACCTTATGAGAAGTGTCCTTTTCTGTGTGACTTATTTCACTTAGAATCGTCGTACCTAAATCCACTCATCATGCTGCTACTAGCCTTATGACATTGATTTCATGGCTGAGTGATATTCCATTGTACATAAGGACCACAACTTCTTTATCCATTTTTCTCTTTCCTGGGATATTGAAGGTGGAATGAAGTGGAGGTCCTTGTCAACAGAGCAGCCCTAAACGTTGGGGTGCTTGTGTCTTGCTGATTTTTAATTTTCCCAATGTATACCCCCATGAGTGGAAGTGCCCTATGCTCTCCAAGCTTTGCTTTTTAGACGTTTCAGGACGCACCGTACACTTCTCCAGAGTGGCTGTTGGCAATTTACATCCCGCCCATCAGTGTAGCAAGGCTCCCATTTCTCCATGGCCTTTCCTGCATTTCTGGTTTTGACACTTTTTTCAGCATGGCCATTTTGACCAATGGGTAGCGAGACTTCTTTTTAGCGCTGATTTGCCTTTCCAGGTTGCTTGGTTGGCCAAAAAGGGCGTATGCGTTTTTTCCTGAATATATTCAGGAAAAAACGCATACGCCCTTTTTGGCCAAGGGCATCATTGTCAACGTTTTGCCGCTTTTCATGTGCTTTAAAGGCGATTCGAATCTTCCTCCTGAAATCTGTTTCCTCCAATTCTGCCTTGATTTCAATTCCTCTTCTTTGCCTTCCCTTAATATATTTGTGGA
Source organism: Balaenoptera ricei (assembly GCF_028023285.1). NCBI lineage: Eukaryota > Metazoa > Chordata > Mammalia > Artiodactyla > Balaenopteridae > Balaenoptera > Balaenoptera ricei. Next base: position 28,157 of record NW_026777554.1, read on the forward strand.
CCAGAGTTATCATTTATAACTCTGCAGGTTTGTGAATTGCAGTGCCCTGAAGCTCCATTTTACAACCTGCTTTTTTGGGAGCTGGCCGCAAAAGCGCAGGATGGCTTCAGGCCCTGTTCTGGTTCCGGGGGGCAGGCTGAGCCTGTGGTTAATTCTTCTTCCTGATGGGAAAATAGAGTGACCTGTGCCTGTCCCAACACCTAGAGCTAGTCTCTCATTGGCTCCCCCTCTTCCCGTTCATCCTCAGGACAAATTGCAAGCTGTATGGAACAGGAGGTTAAAGGTGCTGATTCTCCAAGGAGGGAGATTGCTAGTAAAGTGGCTGGAATGGTGAACACGGGCACAAGGAGATGAGAAATTAGGTGCGTTTTAGAAACCTTTCCCCATCACACGGTGTACCATCTTCGGGGATTCTCATGCATGTTTTCGATGTAGGAAGATGCCCTTGAACCTGGAGATTTGGGACCCATGCGATGGGTACCACGCAGTATTACTTTAAAGGGTCTGCATTTGCTCACCCAACCTCACCAAACCTCTCAGCCCCAAGAGTGTCCACCCTTATGTCTCATCCAGCTGTGGGTCTAGATATGGTCAATCCAGGTTGCATCACAGCCCCTGAACGCATTGTGTAAGAATTTCTCTCTCTTTCACTGTCTTTGTTTCATTTGTTTTTCAAATTAATTTATTTTTATAATGGGGTTTAGCTGCTTTTCACTGCTGTGTTTATGCCACTTTACACCCACGGGACACAGTAACAGAGGGATATCAATACATAGGTTTTAAGATTATTACTAGTCAGATATATTCTTGTGCGGTGAATAGGGCGTGTTGTGTCCAGTTCTCTGAGCAAGGAGTAGGTCTTGTCTATTACATATTGGGTTTATGGAACGGTATCTGAGCTAATTTGAAACCCTTGTTTTATGTATCACCCCACCTCTCCTTTCCCGTTAAGCAGCCATAGTGTGTTTTCTAAACGTGTGACTCTGTTGTGTTTTGTAATTCAGTTCAAGTGTAACGGTTTTTACATTCCCTCTATAAGTGATAGCTTATGATAAGTGTCTTTTTCTGTGTGACTTATTTCACTTAGAATCGTCGTGCCTAAATCCACTCATCATGCTGCTACTAGCCTTATGACATTGATTTCATGGCTGAGTGATATTCCATTGTACATAAGGACCACCACTTCTTTATCCATTTTTCTCTTTCCAGGGATATTTAAGGTGACATGAAGTGGAGGTTCTTGTCAACAGAGCAGCCCTAAACTTTGGGGTGCCTGTGTCTTGCTGATTTTTAGTTTTCCCAATTTATACGCCCATGAGTGGAAGTGCCCTATGCGCTCTAAGCTGTGTTTTTTCGATGTTTCAGGACACACCGTACACTTCTCCAGAGTGGCTGTTGGCAATTTACATCCCGCCCATCAGCGTAGCAAGGCTCCCATTTCTCCATGGCCTGTCCTGCATTTCTGGTTTTGACACTTTTTTCAGCATGGCCCTTTTGACCGATGGGCAGCGAGACTTCTTTGTAGCGCTGATTTGCCTTTCCAGGTTGCTTGGTTGGCCAAAAAGGGCGTATGCGTTTTTTCCTGAATATATTCAGGAAAAAACGCATACGCCCTTTTTGGCCAAGGGCATCATTGTCGACGTTTTGCCGCTTTTCATGTGCTTTACAGGCGATTCGAATCGACCTCCTGAAATCTGTTTCCTGCAATTCTGCCTTGCTTTCAAATCCTCTTCGTTGCCTTCCCTCAATATATTTGTGGACGAGAGTTATCATTTATAACTCTGCAGGTTTGTGAATTGCAGTGCCCCTGAGCTCCATTTTTCAACTCGCTTTTTTGGGAGCTGGCCGCAAAAGCGCAGGATTGCCTCATGCCCTCTTCTGGTTCCGGGCGGCAGGCTGAGCCTGTGGTTAATTCTTCTTCCTGATGGGAAAATAGAGTGACCTGTGCCTGTCCCAACACCTAGAGCTAGTCTCTCATTGGCTCCCCCTCTTCCCGTTCATCCTCAGGACAAATTGCAAGCTGTACGGAACAGGAGGTTAAAGGTGCTGGTTCTCCAAGGAGGGAGATTGCTAGTAAAGCGGCTGGAATGGCGAACCCGAGCACAAGGAGTTGAGAAATGAGGTGCGTTTTAGAAAGCTTTCCCGATCACACAGTGTACCACCTTCTGGGTTTCTCATGCATGTTTTCGATGTAGGAAGATGCCCTTGAACCTGGAGATTTGGGACCCATGGGATGGGTAACAGGCAGTATTACTTTAAAGGCTCTGCGTTTGCTCCCCCAAACTCACCAAAGCTCTCATCCCCGAGAGTGTCCACCCTTATGTCTCATACAGCTGTGGGTCTAGATATGGTCAATCCAGGTTGCATCACAGCCCCTGAACGAATTTTGTAAGAATTTCTCTCTCTTTCACTGTCTTTGTTTCACGGGCTTTTAAAAGTAATTTATTTTTATACTGGGGTTTAGCTGCTTTTCACGGCTGTGTTTATGCCGCTTTACACCCACTTGACTCACTTCCAGAGAGATATCAATACATAGGTTTTAAGATTCTTACTAGTCAGATATATTCTTGTGCGGTGAATAGGGGGTGTTGAGTCCAGTTCACTGAGCAAGGAGTAGGTCTTTCTATTACATATTTGGTTTATGGAACGGTAGCTGAGCTCATTTGAAACCCTTGTTTTATTCATCACCCCACCTCACCTTTCCCGTTAAGCAGCCATAGTGTGTCTTCTAAACGTGTGACTCTGTTCTGTTTTGTAATTCAGTTCAAGTGTAGCGGTTTTTACATTCCCTCTATAAGTGATAGCTTATGATAAGTGTCTTTTTCTGTGTGACTTATTTCAGTTAGAATCGTCGTGCCTACATCTACTCATCATGCTGCTACTAGCCTTATGACATTGATTTCATGGCTGAGTGATATTCCATTGTACATAAGGACCACCACTTCTTTATCCATTTTTCTCTTTCCAGGGATATTTAAGGTGTCATGAAGTGGAGGTTCTTGTCAACAGAGCAGCCCTAAACTTTGGGGTGCCTGTGTCTTGCTGATTTTTAGTTTTCCCAATTTATACGCCCATGAGTGGAAGTGCCCTATGCGCTCTAAGCTGTGTTTTTTCGATGTTTCAGGACACACCGTACACTTCTCCAGAGTGGCTGTTGGCAATTTACATCCCGCCCATCAGCGTAGCAAGGCTCCCATTTCTCCATGGCCTGTCCTGCATTTCTGGTTTTGACACTTTTTTCAGCATGGCCCTTTTGACCGATGGGCAGCGAGACTTCTTTGTAGCGCTGATTTGCCTTTCCAGGTTGCTTGGTTGGCCAAAAAGGGCGTATGCGTTTTTTCCTGAATATATTCAGGAAAAAACGCATACGCCCTTTTTGGCCAAGGGCATCATTGTCGACGTTTTGCCGCTTTTCATGTGCTTTACAGGCGATTCGAATCGACCTCCTGAAATCTGTTTCCTGCAATTCTGCCTTGCTTTCAAATCCTCTTCGTTGCCTTCCCTCAATATATTTGTGGACGAGAGTTATCATTTATAACTCTGCAGGTTTGTGAATTGCAGTGCCCCTGAGCTCCATTTTTCAACTCGCTTTTTTGGGAGCTGGCCGCAAAAGCGCAGGATTGCCTCAGGCCCTCTTCTGGTTCCGGGCGGCAGGCTGAGCCTGTGGTTAATTCTTCTTCCTGATGGGAAAATAGAGTGACCTGTGCCTGTCCCAACACCTAGAGCTAGTCTCTCATTGGATCCCCCTCTTCCCGTTCATCCTCAGGACAAATTGCAAGCTGTACGGAACAGGAGGTTAAAGGTGCTGATTCTCCAAGGAGGGAGATTGCTAGTAAAGCGGCTGGAATGGCGAACCCGAGCACAAGGAGATGAGAAATGAGGTGCGTTTTAGAAAGCTTTCCCGATCACACGGTGTACCACCTTCTGGGTTTCTCATGCATGTTTTCGATGTAGGAAGATGCCTTTGAACCTGGAGATTTGGGACCCATGGGATGGGTAACAGGCAGTATTACTTTAAAGGCTCTGCGTTTGCTCCCCCAACCTCACCAAAGCTCTCAGCCCCGAGAGTGTCCACCCTTATGTCTCATCCAGCTGTGGGTCTAGATATGGTCAATCCAGGTTGCATCACAGAGCCTGAACGAATTTTGTAAGAATTTCTCTCTCTTTCACTGTCTTTGTTTCACGGGCTTTTAAAAGTAATTTATTTTTATACTGGGGTTTAGCTGCTTTTCACAGCTGAGTTTACGCCGCTTTACACCCACTTGACTCACTTCCAGAGAGATATCAATACATAGGTTTTAAGATTCTTACTAGTCAGATATATTCTTGTGCGGTGAATAGGGGGTGTTGAGTCCAGTTCACTGGGCAAGGAGTAGGTCTTTCTATTACATATTGGGTTTATGGAACGGTATCTGAGCTAATTTGAAACCCTTGTTTTATGCATCACCCCACCTCACCTTTCCCGTTAAGCAGCCATAGTGTGTTTTCTAAAAGTGTGACTCTGTTCTGTTTTGTAATTCAGTTCAAGTGTAGCGGTTTTTACATTCCCTCTATAACTGATAGCTTATGATAAGTGTCTTTTTCTGTGTGACTTATTTCACTTAGAATCGTCATGCCTAAATCTACTCATCATGCTGCTACTAGCCTTATGACATTGATTTCATGGCTGAGTGATATTCCATTGTACATAAGGACCACCACTTCTTTATCCATTTTTCTCTTTCCAGGGATATTTAAGGTGTCATGAAGTGGAGGTTCTTGTCAACAGAGCAGCCCTAAACTTTGGGGTGCCTGTGTCTTGCTGATTTTTAGTTTTCCCAATTTATACGCCCATGAGTGGAAGTGCCCTATGCGCTCTAAGCTGTGTTTTTTCGATGTTTCAGGACACACCGTACACTTCTCCAGAGTGGCTGTTGGCAATTTACATCCCGCCCATCAGCGTAGCAAGGCTCCCATTTCTCCATGGCCTGTCCTGCATTTCTGGTTTTGACACTTTTTTCAGCATGGCCCTTTTGACCGATGGGCAGCGAGACTTCTTTGTAGCGCTGATTTGCCTTTCCAGGTTGCTTGGTTGGCCAAAAAGGGCGTATGCGTTTTTTCCTGAATATATTCAGGAAAAAACGCATACGCCCTTTTTGGCCAAGGGCATCATTGTCGACGTTTTGCCGCTTTTCATGTGCTTTACAGGCGATTCGAATCGACCTCCTGAAATCTGTTTCCTGCAATTCTGCCTTGCTTTCAAATCCTCTTCGTTGCCTTCCCTCAATATATTTGTGGACGAGAGTTATCATTTATAACTCTGCAGGTTTGTGAATTGCAGTGCCCCTGAGCTCCATTTTTCAACTCGCTTTTTTGGGAGCTGGCCGCAAATGCGCAGGATTGCCTCAGGCCCTCTTCTGGTTCCGGGCGGCAGGCTGAGCCTGTGGTTAATTCTTCTTCCTGATGGGAAAATAGAGTGACCTGTGCCTGTCCCAACACCTAGAGCTAGTCTCTCATTGGATCCCCCTCTTCCCGTTCATCCTCAGGACAAATTGCAAGCTGTACGGAACAGGAGGTTAAAGGTGCTGATTCTCCAAGGAGGGAGATTGCTAGTAAAGCGGCTGGAATGGCGAACCCGAGCACAAGGAGATGAGAAATGAGGTGCGTTTTAGAAAGCTTTCCCGATCACACGGTGTACCACCTTCTGGGTTTCTCATGCATGTTTTCGATGTAGGAAGATGCCCTTGAACCTGGAGATTTGGGACCCATGGGATGGGTAACAGGCAGTATTACTTTAAAGGCTCTGCGTTTGCTCCCCCAACCTCACCAAAGCTCTCAGCCCCGAGAGTGTCCACCCTTATGTCTCATCCAGCTGTGGGTCTAGATATGGTCAATCCAGGTTGCATCACAGCCCCTGAACGAATTTTGTAAGAATTTCTCTCTCTTTCACTGTCTTTGTTTCACGGGCTTTTAAAAGTAATTTATTTTTATAATGGGGTTTAGCTGCTTTTCACGGCTGTGTTTATGCCGCTTTACACCCACTTGACTCACTTCCAGAGAGATATCAATACATAGGTTTTAAGATTCTTACTAGTCAGATATATTCTTGTGCGGTGAATAGGGGGTGTTGAGTCCAGTTCACTGAGCAAGGAGTAGGTCTTTCTATTACATATTGGGTTTATGGAACGGTAGCTGAGCTCATTTGAAACCCTTGTTTTATTCATCACCCCACCTCACCTTTCCCGTTAAGCAGCCATAGTGTGTCTTCTAAACGTGTGACTCTGTTCTGTTTTGTAATTCAGTTCAAGTGTAGCGGTTTTTACATTCCCTCTATAAGTGATAGCTTATGATAAGTGTCTTTTTCTGTGTGACTTATTTCACTTAGAATCGTCGTGCCTAAATCTACTCATCATGCTGCTACGAGCCTTATGACATTGATTTCATGGCTGAGTGATATTCCATTGTACATAAGGACCACCACTTCTTTATCCATTTTTCTCTTTCCAGGGATATTTAAGGTGTCATGAAGTGGAGGTTCTTGTCAACAGAGCAGCCCTAAACTTTGGGGTGCCTGTGTCTTGCTGATTTTTAGTTTTCCCAATTTATACGCCCATGAGTGGAAGTGCCCTATGTGCTCTAAGCTGTGTTTTTTCGATGTTTCAGGACACACCGTACACTTCTCCAGAGTGGCTGTTGGCAATTTACATCCCGCCCATCAGCGTAGCAAGGCTCCCATTTCTCCATGGCCTGTCCTGCATTTCTGGTTTTGACACTTTTTTCAGCATGGCCCTTTTGACCGATGGGCAGCGAGACTTCTTTGTAGCGCTGATTTGCCTTTCCAGGTTGCTTGGTTGGCCAAAAAGGGCGTATGCGTTTTTTCCTGAATATATTCAGGAAAAAACGCATACGCCCTTTTTGGCCAAGGGCATCATTGTCGACGTTTTGCCGCTTTTCATGTGCTTTACAGGCGATTCGAATCGACCTCCTGAAATCTGTTTCCTGCAATTCTGCCTTGCTTTCAAATCCTCTTCGTTGCCTTCCCTCAATATATTTGTGGACGAGAGTTATCATTTATAATTCTGCAGGTTTGTGAATTGCAGTGCCCCTGAGCTCCATTTTTCAACTCGCTTTTTTGGGAGCTGGCCGCAAAAGCGCAGGATTGCCTCAGGCCCTCTTCTGGTTCCGGGCGGCAGGCTGAGCCTGTGGTTAATTCTTCTTCCTGATGGGAAAATAGAGTGACCTGTGCCTGTCCCAACACCTAGAGCTAGTCTCTCATTGGCTCCCCCTCTTCCCGTTCATCCTCAGGACAAATTGCAAGCTGTATGGAACAGGAGGTTAAAGGTGCTGATTCTCCAAGGAGGGAGATTGCTAGTAAAGCGGCTGGAATGGCGAACCCGAGCACAAGGAGTTGAGAAATGAGGTGCGTTTTAGAAAGCTTTCCCGATCACACAGTGTACCACCTTCTGGGTTTCTCATGCATGTTTTCGATGTAGGAAGATGCCCTTGAACCTGGAGATTTGGGACCCATGGGATGGGTAACAGGCAGTATTACTTTAAAGGCTCTGCGTTTGCTCCCCCAACCTCACCAAAGCTCTCAGCCCCGAGAGTGTCCACCCTTATGTCTCATCCAGCTGTGGGTCTAGATATGGTCAATCCAGGTTGCATCACAGAGCCTGAACGAATTTTGTAAGAATTTCTCTCTCTTTCACTGTCTTTGTTTCACGGGCTTTTAAAAGTAATTTATTTTTATAATGGGGTTTAGCTGCTTTTCACGGCTGTGTTTATGCCGCTTTACACCCACTTGACTCACTTCCAGAGAGATATCAATACATAGGTTTTAAGATTCTTACTAGTCAGATATATTCTTGTGCGGTGAATAGGGGGTGTTGAGTCCAGTTCACTGAGCAAGGAGTAGGTCTTTCTATTACATATTGGGTTTATGGAACGGTAGCTGAGCTCATTTGAAACCCTTGTTTTATTCATCACCCCACCTCACCTTTCCCGTTAAGCAGCCATAGTGTGTCTTCTAAACGTGTGACTCTGTTCTGTTTTGTAATTCAGTTCAAGTGTAGCGGTTTTTACATTCCCTCTATAAGTGATAGCTTATGATAAGTGTCTTTTTCTGTGTGACTTATTTCACTTAGAATCGTCGTGCCTAAATCTACTCATCATGCTGCTACGAGCCTTATGACATTGATTTCATGGCTGAGTGATATTCCATTGTACATAAGGACCACCACTTCTTTATCCATTTTTCTCTTTCCAGGGATATTTAAGGTGTCATGAAGTGGAGGTTCTTGTCAACAGAGCAGCCCTAAACTTTGGGGTGCCTGTGTCTTGCTGATTTTTAGTTTTCCCAATTTATACGCCCATGAGTGGAAGTGCCCTATGCGCTCTAAGCTGTGTTTTTTCGATGTTTCAGGACACACCGTACACTTCTCCAGAGTGGCTGTTGGCAATTTACATCCCGCCCATCAGCGTAGTAAGGCTCCCATTTCTCCATGGCCTGTCCTGCATTTCTGGTTTTGACACTTTTTTCAGCATGGCCCTTTTGACCGATGGGCAGCGAGACTTCTTTGTAGCGCTGATTTGCCTTTCCAGGTTGCTTGGTTGGCCAAAAAGGGCGTATGCGTTTTTTCCTGAATATATTCAGGAAAAAACGCATACGCCCTTTTTGGCCAAGGGCATCATTGTCGACGTTTTGCCGCTTTTCATGTGCTTTACAGGCGATTCGAATCGACCTCCTGAAATCTGTTTCCTGCAATTCTGCCTTGCTTTCAAATCCTCTTCGTTGCCTTCCCTCAATATATTTGTGGACGAGAGTTATCATTTATAACTCTGCAGGTTTGTGAATTGCAGTGCCCCTGAGCTCCATTTTTCAACTCGCTTTTTTGGGAGCTGGCCGCAAAAGCGCAGGATTGCCTCAGGCCCTCTTCTGGTTCCGGGCGGCAGGCTGAGCCTGTGGTTAATTCTTCTTCCTGATGGGAAAATAGAGTGACCTGTGCCTGTCCCAACACCTAGAGCTAGTCTCTCATTGGCTCCCCCTCTTCCCGTTCATCCTCAGGACAAATTGCAAGCTGTACGGAACAGGAGGTTAAAGGTGCTGATTCTCCAAGGAGGGAGATTGCTAGTAAAGCGGCTGGAATGGCGAACCCGAGCACAAGGAGATGAGAAATGAGGTGCGTTTTAGAAAGCTTTCCCGATCACACGGTGTACCACCTTCTGGGTTTCTCATGCATGTTTTCGATGTAGGAAGATGCCCTTGAACCTGGAGATTTGGGACCCATGGGATGGGTAACAGGCAGTATTACTTTAAAGGCTCTGCGTTTGCTCCCCCAACCTCACCAAAGCTCTCAGCCCTGAGAGTGTCCACCCTTATGTCTCATCCAGCTGTGGGTCTAGATATGGTCAATCCAGGTTGCATCACAGAGCCTGAACGAATTTTGTAAGAATTTCTCTCTCTTTCACTGTCTTTGTTTCACGGGCTTTTAAAAGTAATTTATTTTTATACTGGGGTTTAGCTGCTTTTCACGGCTGAGTTTACGCTGCTTTATACCCACTTGACTCACTTCCAGAGAGATATCAATACATAGGTTTTAAGATTCTTACTAGTCAGATATATTCTTGTGCGGTGAATAGGGGGTGTTGAGTCCAGTTCACTGAGCAAGGAGTAGGTCTTTCTATTACATATTGGGTTTATGGAACGGTAGCTGAGCTCATTTGAACCCCTTGTTTTATGCATCACCCCACCTCACCTTTCCCGTTAAGCAGCCATAGTGTGTTTTCTAAACGTGTGACTCTGTTCTGTTTTGTAATTCAGTTCAAGTGTAGCGGTTTTTACATTCCCTCTATAAGTGATAGCTTATAATAAGTGTCTTTTTCTGTGTGACTTATATCACTTAGAATCGTCGTGCCTAAATCCACTCATCATGCTGCGACTAGCCTTATGACATTGATTTCATGGCTGAGTGATATTCCATTGTACATAAGGACCACCACTTCTTTATCCATTTTTCTCTTTCCTGGGATATTTAAGGTGTCATGAAGTGGAGGTTCTTGTCAACAGAGCAGCCCTAAACTTTGGGGTGCTTGTGTCTTGCTGATTTTTCATTTTCCCAATTTATACCCCCATGAGTGGAAGTGCCCTATGCTCTCTAAGCTGTGTTTTTTAGATGTTTCAGGACACACTGTACACTTCTCCCGAGTGGCTGTTGGCAATTTACATCCCGCTCATCAGTGTAGCAAGGCTCCCATTTCTGCATGGCCTGTCCTGCATTTCTGGTTTTGACACTTTTTTCAGCATGGCCCTTTTGACCCATGGGAAGCGAGACTTCTTTGTAGCGCTGATTTGCCTTTCCAGGTTGCTTGGTTGGCCAAAAAGGGCGTATGCGTTTTTTCCTGAATATATTCAGGAAAAAACGCATACGCCCTTTTTGGCCAAGGGCATCATTGTCAACGTTTTGCCGCTTTTCATGTGCTTTAAAGGCGATTCGAATCTTCCTCCTGAAATCTGTTTCCTCCAATTCTGCCTTGATTTCAATTCCTCTTCTTTGCCTTCCCTTAATATATTTGTGGACCAGAGTTATCATTTATAACTCTGCAGGTTTGTGAATTGCAGTGCCCTGAAGCTCCATTTTACAACCTGCTTTTTTGGGAGCTGGCCGCAAAAGCGCAGGATGGCTTCAGGCCCTGTTCTGGTTCCGGGGGGCAGGCTGAGCCTGTGGTTAATTCTTCTTCCTGATGGGAAAATAGAGTGACCTGTGCCTGTCCCCACACCAAGAGCTAGTCTCTCATTGGTTCCCCGTCTTCCCGTTCATCTGCAGGACAAATTGCAGCCTGTAAGGAAGAGAAGGTTAAAGGTGCTGATGCTCCAAGGAGGGAGATTGCTGGTAAAGTGGATGGAATGGTGAACACGGGCACAAGGAGATGAGAAATTAGGTGCGTTTTAGAAACCTTTCCCCATCACACGGTGTACCATCTTCGGGGATTCTCATGCATGTTTTCGATGTAGGAAGACGCCCTTGAACCTGGAGATTTGGGACCCATGCGATGGGTACCACGCAGTATTACTTTAAAGGGTCTGCGTTTGCTCACCCAACCTCACCAAACCTCTCAGCCCCAAGAGTGTCCACCCTTATGTCTCATCCAGCTGTGGGTCTAGATATGGTCAATCCAGGTTGCATCACAGCCCCTGAACGCATTGTGTAAGAATTTCTCTCGCTTTCACTGTCTTTGTTTCATTTGTTTTTCAAATTAATTTATTTTTATAATGGGGTTTAGCTACTTTTCATTGCTGTGTTTATGCCGCTTTACACCCACTTGACACACTAACAGAGAGATATCAATACATAGCTTTTAAGATTATTACTAGTCAGATATATTCTTGTGCGGTGAATAGGGCGTGTTGTGTCCAGTTCTCTGAGCAAGGAGTAGGTCTTGTCTATTACATATTGGGTTTATGGAACGGTATCTGAGCTAATTTGAAACCCTTGTTTTATGTATCACCCCACCTCTCCTTTCCCGTTAAGCAGCCATAGTGTGTTTTCTGCATGTGTGACTCTGTTGTGTTTTGTAATTCAGTTCAAGTGTAACGGTTTTTACATTCCCTCTATAAGTGATACCTTATGAGAAGTGTCCTTTTCTGTGTGACTTATTTCACTTAGAATCGTCGTACCTAAATCCACTCATCATGCTGCTACTAGCCTTATGACATTGATTTCATGGCTGAGTGATATTCCATTGTACATAAGGACCACAACTTCTTTATCCATTTTCCTCTTTCCTGGGATATTGAAGGTGGAATGAAGTGGAGGTCCTTGTCAACAGAGCAGCCCTAAACTTTGGGGTGCTTGTGTCTTGCTGATTTTTCATTTTCCCAATTTATACCCCCATGAGTGGAAGTGCCCTATGCTCTCTAAGCTGTGTTTTTTAGATGTTTCAGGACACACCGTACTCTTCTCCAGAGTGGCTGTTGGCAATTTACATCCTGCCCATCAGTGTAGCAAGGCTCCCATTTCTCCATGGCCTGTCCTGCATTTCTGGTTTTGACACTTCTTTCAGCATGGCCCTTTTAACCGATGGGAAGCGAGACCTCTTTGTAGCGCTGATTTGCCTTTCGAGGTTGCTTGGTCGACCAAAAAGGGCGTATGCGTTTTTCCTGAATATATTCAGGAAAAAACGCATACGCCCTTTTTGGCCAAGGGCATCATTGTCAACGTTTTGCCGCTTTTCATGTGCTTTAAAGGCGATTCGAATCTACCTCCTGCAATCTGTTTCCTGCAATTCTGCCTTGATTTCAAATCCTCTTCTTTGCCTTCCGTCAATATATTTGTGGACGAGAGTTATCATTTATAACTCTGCAGGTTTGTGAATTGCAGTGCCCTGAAGCTCCATTTTACAACTCGCTATTTAGGGAGCTGGCCGCAAAAGCGCTGGATGGCTTCAGGCCGTGTTCGGGTTCCGGGTGGCAGGCTGAGCCTGTGGTAAATTCTTCTTCCTTATGGGAAAATAGAGTGACCTGTGCCTGTCCCAACACCAAGAGCTAGTCTCTCATTGGTTCCACGTCTTCCCGTTCACCCTCAGGACAAATTGCAAACTGTTTGGAACAGGAGGTTAAAGGTGCTGATGCTCCAAGTAGGGAGATTGCTAGTAAAGCGGCTGGAATAGCGAACCCGGGCACAAGGAGATGAGAAATGAGGTGCGTTTTAGAAACCTTTCCACATCACACGGTGTACCATCTTCTGGGTTTCTCATGCATGTTTTCGATGTAGGAAGATGCCCTTGAACCTGGAGATTTGGGGCCCATGGGATGGGCACCACTCACTATTACTTTAAAGGGTCTGCGTTTGCTCACCCAACCTCATCAAACCTCTCAGCCCCAAGAGTGTCCACCCTTATGTTTCATCCAGCTGTGGGTCTAGATATGGTCAATCCAGGTTGCATCACAGCCCCTGAACGCATTGTGTAAGAATTTCGCTCTCTTTCACTGTCTTTGTTTCATGGGTTTGTAAAAGTAGTTTATTTTTATAATGGGGTTTAGCTGCTTTTCACTGCTGTGTTTATGCCGCTTTACACCCACATGACACACTCACAGAGAGAAATCAATACATAGGTTTTTAGATTATTACTAGTCAGATATATGCTTGTGCGGTGAATAGGGTGTGTTGAGTCCAGTTCTCTGAGCAAGGAGTAGGTCTTGTCTATTACATATTGGGTTTATGAAACGGTATCTGAGCTAATTTGAAACCCTTGTTTTATGTATCACCCCACCTCACCTTTCCCGTTAAGCAGCCATAGTGTGTTTTCTGCATGTGTGACTCTGTTCTGTTTTGTAATTCAGTTCAAGTGTAACGGTTTTTACATTCCCTCTATAAGTGATACCTTATGAGAAGTGTCCTTTTCTGTGTGACTTATTTCACTTAGAATCGTCGTACCTAAATCCACTCATCATGCTGCTACTAGCCTTATGACATTGATTTCATGGCTGAGTGATATTCCATTGTACATAAGGACCACAACTTCTTTATCCATTTTTCTCTTTCCTGGGATATTGAAGGTGGAATGAAGTGGAGGTCCTTGTCAACAGAGCAGCCCTAAACTTTGGGGTGCTTGTGTCTTGCTGATTTTTCATTTTCCCAATTTATACCCCCATGAGTGGAAGTGCCCTATGCTCTCTAAGCTGTGTTTTTTAGATGTTTCAGGACACACCGTACACTTCTCCAGAGTGGCTGTTGGCAATTTACATCCCGCCCATCAGTGTAGCAAGGCTCCCATTTCTCCATGGCCTGTCCTGCATTTCTGGTTTTGACACTTTTTTCCCCATGGCACTTTTGACCGATGGGTAGCGAGTCTTCTTTGTAGCGCTGATTTGCCTTTCCAGTTTGCTTTTTTGGCCAAAAAGGGCGTATGCGTTTTTTCCTGAATATATTCAGGAAAAAACGCATACGCCCTTTTTGGCCAAGGGCATCATTGTCAACTTTTTGCCGCTTTTCATGTGCTTTACAGGCGATTCGAATCTACCTCCTGAAATCTGTTTCCTGCAATTCTGCCTTGATTTCAAATCCTCTTCTTTGCCTTCCCTCAATATATTTGTGGACGAGAGTTATCATTTATAACTCTGCAGGTTTGTGAATTGCAGTGCCCTGAAGCTCCATTTTACAACTCGCTTTTTTGGGAGCAGGCCGCAAAAGCACAGGATGGCTTCAGGCCCTGTTCTGCTTCTGGGGGGCAGGATGAGCCTGTGGTTAATTCTTCTTCCTGATGGGAAAATAGAGTGAACTGTGCCTGTCCCAACTCCAAGAGCCAGTCTCTCACTGGTTCCCCATCTTCCCGTTCATCCTCAGGACAAATTGCAACCTATACAGAACAGGAGGTTAAAGGTGCTGATGCTCCAAGTAGGGAGATTGCTAGTAAAGCGGCTGGAATGGTGAACACGGGCACAAGGAAATGAGAAATGAGGTGCATTTTAGAAACCTTTCCCCATCACATGGTGTACCATCTTCTGGGTTTCTCATGCATGTTTTCGATGTAGCAAGATGCCCTTGAACCTGGAGATTTGGGACCCATGCGATGGGTACCACGCCGTATTACTTTAAAGGGTCTGCGTTTGCTCACCCAACCTCACCAAACCTCTCAGACCCAAGAGTGTCCACCCTTATGTCTCATCCAGCTGTGGGTCTAGATATGGTCAATCCAGGTTGCATCACAGACCCTGAACGCATTGTGTAAGAATTTCTCTCTTTCACTGTCTTTGTTTCAAGGGTTTTTCAAAGTAATTTATTTTTATAATGGGGTTTAGCTGCTTTTCACTGCTGTGTTTATGCCACTTTACACCCACGTGACACAGTAACAGAGGGATATCAATACATAGGTTTTAAGATTATTACTAGTCAGATATATTCTTGTGCGGTGAATAGGGCGTGTTGAGTCCAGTTCTCTGAGCAAGGAGTAGGTCTTGTCTATTACATATTGGGTTTATGGAACGGTATCTGAGCTAATTTGAAACCCTTGTTTTATGTATCACCCCACCTCTCCTTTCCCGTTAAGCAGCCATAGTGTGTTTTCTGCATGTGTGACTCTGTTGTGTTTTGTAATTCAGTTCAAGTGTAACGGTTTTTACATTCCCTCTATCAGTGATACCTTATGAGAAGTGTCCTTTTCTGTGTGACTTATTTCACTTAGAATCGTCGTACCTAAATCCACTCATCATGCTGCTACTAGCCTTATGACATTGATTTCATGGCTGAGTGATATTCCATTGTACATAAGGACCACAACTTCTTTATCCATTTTTCTCTTTCCTGGGATATTGAAGGTGGAATGAAGTGGAGGTCCTTGTCAACAGAGCAGCCCTAAACTTTGGGGTGCTTGTGTCTTGCTGATTTTTCATTTTCCCAATTTATACCCCCATGAGTGGAAGTGCCCTATGCTCTCTAAGCTGTGTTTTTTAGATGATTCAGGACACACCGTACTCTTCTTCAGAGTGGCTGTTGGCAATTTACATCCCGCCCATCAGTGTAGCAAGGCTCCCATTTCTCCATGGCCTGTCCTGCATTTCTGGTTTTGACACTTCTTTCAGCATGGCCCTTTTAACCGATGGGAAGCGAGACTTCTTTGTAGCGCTGATTTTCCTTTCCAGGTTGCTTGGTCGACCAAAAAGGGCGTATGCGTTTTTCCTGAATATATTCAGGAAAAAACGCATACGCCCTTTTTGGCCAAGGGCATCATTGTCAACGTTTTGCCGCTTTTCATGTGCTTTAAAGGCGATTCGAATCTACCTCCTGCAATCTGTTTCCTGCAATTCTGCCTTGATTTCAAATCCTCTTCTTTGCCTTCCCTCAATATATTTGTGGACGAGAGTTATCATTTATAACTCTGCAGGTTTGTGAATTGCAGTGCCCTGAAGCTCCATTTTACAACTCGCTATTTAGGGAGCTGGCCGCAAAAGTGCTGGATGGCTTCAGGCCGTGTTCGGGTTCCGGGTGGCAGGCTGAGCCTGTGGTAAATTCTTCTTCCTGATGGGAAAATAGAGTGACCTGTGCCTGTCCCAACACCAAGAGCTAGTCTCTCATTGGTTCCACGTCTTCCCGTTCACCCTCAGGACAAATTGCAACCTGTTTGGAACAGGAGGTTAAAGGTGCTGATGCTCCAAGTAGGGAGATTGCTAGTAAAGCGGCTGGAATAGCGAACCCGGGCACAAGGAGATGAGAAATGAGGTGCGTTTTAGAAACCTTTCCACATCACACGGTGTACCATCTTCTGGGTTTCTCATGCATGTTTTCGATGTAGGAAGATGCCCTTGAACCTGGAGATTTGGGGCCCATGGGATGGGCACCACTCACTATTACTTTAAAGGGTCTGCGTTTGCTCACCCAACCTCATCAAACCTCTCAGCCCCAAGAGTGTCCACCCTTATGTTTCATCCAGCTGTGGGTCTAGATATGGTCAATCCAGGTTGCATCACAGCCCCTGAACGCATTGTGTAAGAATTTCGCTCTCTTTCACTGTCTTTGTTTCATGGGTTTGTAAAAGCAATTTATTTTTATAATGGGGTTTAGCTGCTTTTCACTGCTGTGTTTATGCCGCTTTACACCCACTTGACACACTAACAGAGAGATATCAATACATAAGTTTTAAGATTATTACTAGTCAGATATATTCTTGTGCGGTGAATAGGGTGTGTTGAGTCCAGTACTTTGAGCAAGGAGTAGGTCTTGTCTATTACATATTGGGTTTATGGAACGGTATCTGAGCTAATTTGAAACCCTTGTTTTATGTATCACCCCACCTCACCTTTCCCGTTAAGCAGCCATAGTGTGTTTTCTGCATGTGTGACTCTGTTCTGTTTTGTAATTCAGTTCAAGTGTAACGGTTTTTACATTCCCTCTATAAGTGATACCTTATGAGAAGTGTCCTTTTCTGTGTGACTTATTTCACTTAGAATCGTCGTACCTAAATCCACTCATCATGCTGCTACTAGCCTTATGACATTGATTTCATGGCTGAGTGATATTCCATTGTACATAAGGACCACAACTTCTTTATCCATTTTTCTCTTTCCTGGGATATTGAAGGTGGAATGAAGTGGAGGTCCTTGTCAACAGAGCAGCCCTAAACGTTGGGGTGCTTGTGTCTTGCTGATTTTTAATTTTCCCAATGTATACCCCCATGAGTGGAAGTGCCCTATGCTCTCCAAGCTTTGCTTTTTAGACGTTTCAGGACGCACCGTACACTTCTCCAGAGTGGCTGTTGGCAATTTACATCCCGCCCATCAGTGTAGCAAGGCTCCCATTTCTCCATGGCCT
Organism: Balaenoptera ricei; assembly: GCF_028023285.1. NCBI lineage: Eukaryota > Metazoa > Chordata > Mammalia > Artiodactyla > Balaenopteridae > Balaenoptera > Balaenoptera ricei. The sequence goes on from NW_026777554.1 coordinate 45,439, forward strand.
TTCCTGCATTTCTGGTTTTGACACTTTTTTCAGCATGGCCATTTTGACCAATGGGTAGCGAGACTTCTTTTTAGCGCTGATTTGCCTTTCCAGGTTGCTTGGTTGGCCAAAAAGGGCGTATGCGTTTTTTCCTGAATATATTCAGGAAAAAACGCATACGCCCTTTTTGGCCAAGGGCATCATTGTCAACGTTTTGCCGCTTTTCATGTGCTTTAAAGGCGATTCGAATCTTCCTCCTGAAATCTGTTTCCTCCAATTCTGCCTTGATTTCAATTCCTCTTCTTTGCCTTCCCTTAATATATTTGTGGACCAGAGTTATCATTTATAACTCTGCAGGTTTGTGAATTGCAGTGCCCTGAAGCTCCATTTTACAACCTGCTTTTTTGGGAGCTGGCCGCAAAAGCGCAGGATGGCTTCAGGCCCTGTTCTGGTTCCGGGGGGCAGGCTGAGCCTGTGGTTAATTCTTCTTCCTGATGGGAAAATAGAGTGACCTGTGCCTGTCCCAACACCTAGAGCTAGTCTCTCATTGGCTCCCCCTCTTCCCGTTCATCCTCAGGACAAATTGCAAGCTGTATGGAACAGGAGGTTAAAGGTGCTGATTCTCCAAGGAGGGAGATTGCTAGTAAAGCGGCTGGAATGGTGAACACGGGCACAAGGAGATGAGAAATTAGGTGCGTTTTAGAAACCTTTCCCCATCACACGGTGTACCATCTTCGGGGATTCTCATGCATGTTTTCGATGTAGGAAGATGCCCTTGAACCTGGAGATTTGGGACCCATGCGATGGGTACCACGCAGTATTACTTTAAAGGGTCTGCGTTTGCTCACCCAACCTCACCAAACCTCTCAGCCCCAAGAGTGTCCACCCTTATGTCTCATCCAGCTGTGGGTCTAGATATGGTCAATCCAGGTTGCATCACAGCCCCTGAACGCATTGTGTAAGAATTTCTCTCTCTTTCACTGTCTTTGTTTCATTTGTTTTTCAAATTAATTTATTTTTATAATGGGGTTTAGCTGCTTTTCACTGCTGTGTTTATGCCACTTTACACCCACGGGACACAGTAACAGAGGGATATCAATACATAGGTTTTAAGATTATTACTAGTCAGATATATTCTTGTGCGGTGAATAGGGCGTGTTGTGTCCAGTTCTCTGAGCAAGGAGTAGGTCTTGTCTATTACATATTGGGTTTATGGAACGGTATCTGAGCTAATTTGAAACCCTTGTTTTATGTATCACCCCACCTCTCCTTTCCCGTTAAGCAGCCATAGTGTGTTTTCTAAACGTGTGACTCTGTTCTGTTTTGTAATTCAGTTCAAGTGTAGCGGTTTTTACATTCCCTCTATAAGTGATAGCTTATGATAAGTGTCTTTTTCTGTGTGACTTATTTCACTTAGAATCGTCGTGCCTAAATCCACTCATCATGCTGCTACTAGCCTTGTGACATTGATTTCATGGCTGAGTGATATTCCATTGTACATAAGGACCACCACTTCTTTATCCATTTTTCTCTTTCCAGGGATATTTAAGGTGACATGAAGTGGAGGTTCTTGTCAACAGAGCAGCCCTAAACTTTGGGGTGCCTGTGTCTTGCTGATTTTTAGTTTTCCCAATTTATACGCCCATGAGTGGAAGTGCCCTATGCGCTCTAAGCTGTGTTTTTTCGATGTTTCAGGACACACCGTACACTTCTCCAGAGTGGCTGTTGGCAATTTACATCCCGCCCATCAGCGTAGCAAGGCTCCCATTTCTCCATGGCCTGTCCTGCATTTCTGGTTTTGACACTTTTTTCAGCATGGCCCTTTTGACCGATGGGCAGCGAGACTTCTTTGTAGCGCTGATTTGCCTTTCCAGGTTGCTTGGTTGGCCAAAAAGGGCGTATGCGTTTTTTCCTGAATATATTCAGGAAAAAACGCATACGCCCTTTTTGGCCAAGGGCATCATTGTCGACGTTTTGCCGCTTTTCATGTGCTTTACAGGCGATTCGAATCGACCTCCTGAAATCTGTTTCCTGCAATTCTGCCTTGCTTTCAAATCCTCTTCGTTGCCTTCCCTCAATATATTTGTGGACGAGAGTTATCATTTATAACTCTGCAGGTTTGTGAATTGCAGTGCCCCTGAGCTCCATTTTTCAACTCGCTTTTTTGGGAGCTGGCCGCAAAAGCGCAGGATTGCCTCAGGCCCTCTTCTGGTTCCGGGCGGCAGGCTGAGCCTGTGGTTAATTCTTCTTCCTGATGGGAAAATAGAGTGACCTGTGCCTGTCCCAACACCTAGAGCTAGTCTCTCATTGGCTCCCCCTCTTCCCGTTCATCCTCAGGACAAATTGCAAGCTGTACGGAACAGGAGGTTAAAGGTGCTGGTTCTCCAAGGAGGGAGATTGCTAGTAAAGCGGCTGGAATGGCGAACCCGAGCACAAGGAGTTGAGAAATGAGGTGCGTTTTAGAAAGCTTTCCCGATCACACAGTGTACCACCTTCTGGGTTTCTCATGCATGTTTTCGATGTAGGAAGATGCCCTTGAACCTGGAGATTTGGGACCCATGGGATGGGTAACAGGCAGTATTACTGTAAAGGCTCTGCGTTTGCTCCCCCAACCTCACCAAAGCTCTCATCCCCGAGAGTGTCCACCCTTATGTCTCATACAGCTGTGGGTCTAGATATGGTCAATCCAGGTTGCATCACAGAGCCTGAACGAATTTTGTAAGAATTTCTCTCTCTTTCACTGTCTTTGTTTCACGGGCTTTTAAAAGTAATTTATTTTTATACTGGGGTTTAGCTGCTTTTCACGGCTGTGTTTATGCCGCTTTACACCCACTTGACTCACTTCCAGAGAGATATCAATACATAGGTTTTAAGATTCTTACTAGTCAGATATATTCTAGTGCGGTGAATAGGGGGTGTTGAGTCCAGTTCACTGAGCAAGGAGTAGGTCTTTCTATTACATTTTGGGTTTATGGAACGGTAGCTGAGCTCATTTGAAACCCTTGTTTTATTCATCACCCCACCTCACCTTTCCCGTTAAGCAGCCATAGTGTGTCTTCTAAACGTGTGACTCTGTTCTGTTTTGTAATTCAGTTCAAGTGTAGCGGTTTTTACATTCCCTCTATAAGTGATAGCTTATGATAAGTGTCTTTTTCTGTGTGACTTATTTCACTTAGAATCGTCGTGCCTAAATCCACTCATCATGCTGCTACTAGCCTTATGACATTGATTTCATGGCTGAGTGATATTCCATTGTACATAAGGACCACCACTTCTTTATCCATTTTTCTCTTTCCAGGGATATTTAAGGTGTCATGAAGTGGAGGTTCTTGTCAACAGAGCAGCCCTAAACTTTGGGGTGCCTGTGTCTTGCTGATTTTTAGTTTTCCCAATTTATACGCCCATGAGTGGAAGTGCCCTATGCGCTCTAAGCTGTGTTTTTTCGATGTTTCAGGACACACCGTACACTTCTCCAGAGTGGCTGTTGGCAATTTACATCCCGCCCATCAGCGTAGCAAGGCTCCCATTTCTCCATGGCCTGTCCTGCATTTCTGGTTTTGACACTTTTTTCAGCATGGCCCTTTTGACCGATGGGCAGCGAGACTTCTTTGTAGCGCTGATTTGCCTTTCCAGGTTGCTTGGTTGGCCAAAAAGGGCGTATGCGTTTTTTTCTGAATATATTCAGGAAAAAACGCACACGCCCTTTTTGGCCAAGGGCATCATTGTCGACGTTTTGCCGCTTTTCATGTGCTTTACAGGCGATTCGAATCGACCTCCTGAAATCTGTTTCCTGCAATTCTGCCTTGCTTTCAAATCCTCTTCGTTGCCTTCCCTCAATATATTTGTGGACGAGAGTTATCATTTATAACTCTGCAGGTTTGTGAATTGCAGTGCCCCTGAGCTCCATTTTTCAACTCGCTTTTTTGGGAGCTGGCCGCAAATGCGCAGGATTGCCTCAGGCCCTCTTCTGGTTCCGGGCGGCAGGCTGAGCCTGTGGTTAATTCTTCTTCCTGATGGGAAAATAGAGTGACCTGTGCCTGTCCCAACACCTAGAGCTAGTCTCTCATTGGATCCCCCTCTTCCCGTTCATCCTCAGGACAAATTGCAAGCTGTACGGAACAGGAGGTTAAAGGTGCTGATTCTCCAAGGAGGGAGATTGCTAGTAAAGCGGCTGGAATGGCGAACCCGAGCACAAGGAGATGAGAAATGAGGTGCGTTTTAGAAAGCTTTCCCGATCACACGGTGTACCACCTTCTGGGTTTCTCATGCATGTTTTCGATGTAGGAAGATGCCCTTGAACCTGGAGATTTGGGACCCATGGGATGGGTAACAGGCAGTATTACTTTAAAGGCTCTGCGTTTGCTCCCCCAACCTCACCAAAGCTCTCAGCCCCGAGAGTGTCCACCCTTATGTCTCATCCAGCTGTGGGTCTAGATATGGTCAATCCAGGTTGCATCACAGAGCCTGAACGAATTTTGTAAGAATTTCTCTCTCTTTCACTGTCTTTGTTTCACGGGCTTTTAAAAGTAATTTATTTTTATACTGGGGTTTAGCTGCTTTTCACAGCTGAGTTTACGCCGCTTTACACTCACTTGACTCACTTCCAGAGAGATATCAATACATAGGTTTTAAGATTCTTACTAGTCAGATATATTCTTGTGCGGTGAATAGGGGGTGTTGAGTCCAGTTCACTGGGCAAGGAGTAGGTCTTTCTATTACATATTGGGTTTATGGAACGGTATCTGAGCTAATTTGAAACCCTTGTTTTATGCATCACCCGACCTCACCTTTCCCGTTAAGCAGCCATAGTGTGTTTTCTAAAAGTGTGACTCTGTTCTGTTTTGTAATTCAGTTCAAGTGTAGCGGTTTTTACATTCCCTCTATAACTGATAGCTTATGATAAGTGTCTTTTTCTGTGTGACTTATTTCACTTAGAATCGTCGTGCCTAAATCTACTCATCATGCTGCTACTAGCCTTATGACATTGATTTCATGGCTGAGTGATATTCCATTGTACATAAGGACCACCACTTCTTTATCCATTTTTCTCTTTCCAGGGATATTTAAGGTGTCATGAAGTGGAGGTTCTTGTCAACAGAGCAGCCCTAAACTTTGGGGTGCCTGTGTCTTGCTGATTTTTAGTTTTCCCAATTTATACGCCCATGAGTGGAAGTGCCCTATGCGCTCTAAGCTGTGTTTTTTCGATGTTTCAGGACACACCGTACACTTCTCCAGAGTGGCTGTTGGCAATTTACATCCCGCCCATCAGCGTAGCAAGGCTCCCATTTCTCCATGGCCTGTCCTGCATTTCTGGTTTTGACACTTTTTTCAGCATGGCCCTTTTGACCGATGGGCAGCGAGACTTCTTTGTAGCGCTGATTTGCCTTTCCAGGTTGCTTGGTTGGCCAAAAAGGGCGTATGCGTTTTTTCCTGAATATATTCAGGAAAAAACGCATACGCCCTTTTTGGCCAAGGGCATCATTGTCGACGTTTTGCCGCTTTTCATGTGCTTTACAGGCGATTCGAATCGACCTCCTGAAATCTGTTTCCTGCAATTCTGCCTTGCTTTCAAATCCTCTTCGTTGCCTTCCCTCAATATATTTGTGGACGAGAGTTATCATTTATAACTCTGCAGGTTTGTGAATTGCAGTGCCCCTGAGCTCCATTTTTCAACTCGCTTTTTTGGGAGCTGGCCGCAAATGCGCAGGATTGCCTCAGGCCCTCTTCTGGTTCCGGGCGGCAGGCTGAGCCTGTGGTTAATTCTTCTTCCTGATGGGAAAATAGAGTGACCTGTGCCTGTCCCAACACCTAGAGCTAGTCTCTCATTGGATCCCCCTCTTCCCGTTCATCCTCAGGACAAATTGCAAGCTGTACGGAACAGGAGGTTAAAGGTGCTGATTCTCCAAGGAGGGAGATTGCTAGTAAAGCGGCTGGAATGGCGAACCCGAGCACAAGGAGATGAGAAATGAGGTGCGTTTTAGAAAGCTTTCCCGATCACATGGTGTACCACCTTCTGGGTTTCTCATGCATGTTTTCGATGTAGGAAGATGCCCTTGAACCTGGAGATTTGGGACCCATGGGATGGGTAACAGGCAGTATTACTTTAAAGGCTCTGCGTTTGCTCCCCCAACCTCACCAAAGCTCTCAGCCCCGAGAGTGTCCACCCTTATGTCTCATCCAGCTGTGGGTCTAGATATGGTCAATCCAGGTTGCATCACAGCCCCTGAACGAATTTTGTAAGAATTTCTCTCTCTTTCACTGTCTTTGTTTCACGGGCTTTTAAAAGTAATTTATTTTTATAATGGGGTTTAGCTGCTTTTCACGGCTGTGTTTATGCCGCTTTACACCCACTTGACTCACTTCCAGAGAGATATCAATACATAGGTTTTAAGATTCTTACTAGTCAGATATATTCTTGTGCGGTGAATAGGGGGTGTTGAGTCCAGTTCACTGAGCAAGGAGTAGGTCTTTCTATTACATATTGGGTTTATGGAACGGTAGCTGAGCTCATTTGAAACCCTTGTTTTATTCATCACCCCACCTCACCTTTCCCGTTAAGCAGCCATAGTGTGTCTTCTAAACGTGTGACTCTGTTCTGTTTTGTAATTCAGTTCAAGTGTAGCGGTTTTTACATTCCCTCTATAAGTGATAGCTTATGATAAGTGTCTTTTTCTGTGTGACTTATTTCACTTAGAATCGTCGTGCCTAAATCTACTCATCATGCTGCTACGAGCCTTATGACATTGATTTCATGGCTGAGTGATATTCCATTGTACATAAGGACCACCACTTCTTTATCCATTTTTCTCTTTCCAGGGATATTTAAGGTGTCATGAAGTGGAGGTTCTTGTCAACAGAGCAGCCCTAAACTTTGGGGTGCCTGTGTCTTGCTGATTTTTAGTTTTCCCAATTTATACGCCCATGAGTGGAAGTGCCCTATGCGCTCTAAGCTGTGTTTTTTCGATGTTTCAGGACACACCGTACACTTCTCCAGAGTGGCTGTTGGCAATTTACATCCCGCCCATCAGCGTAGTAAGGCTCCCATTTCTCCATGGCCTGTCCTGCATTTCTGGTTTTGACACTTTTTTCAGCATGGCCCTTTTGACCGATGGGCAGCGAGACTTCTTTGTAGCGCTGATTTGCCTTTCCAGGTTGCTTGGTTGGCCAAAAAGGGCGTATGCGTTTTTTCCTGAATATATTCAGGAAAAAACGCATACGCCCTTTTTGGCCAAGGGCATCATTGTCGACGTTTTGCCGCTTTTCATGTGCTTTACAGGCGATTCGAATCGACCTCCTGAAATCTGTTTCCTGCAATTCTGCCTTGCTTTCAAATCCTCTTCGTTGCCTTCCCTCAATATATTTGTGGACGAGAGTTATCATTTATAACTCTGCAGGTTTGTGAATTGCAGTGCCCCTGAGCTCCATTTTTCAACTCGCTTTTTTGGGAGCTGGCCGCAAAAGCGCAGGATTGCCTCAGGCCCTCTTCTGGTTCCGGGCGGCAGGCTGAGCCTGTGGTTAATTCTTCTTCCTGATGGGAAAATAGAGTGACCTGTGCCTGTCCCAACACCTAGAGCTAGTCTCTCATTGGCTCCCCCTCTTCCCGTTCATCCTCAGGACAAATTGCAAGCTGTATGGAACAGGAGGTTAAAGGTGCTGATTCTCCAAGGAGGGAGATTGCTAGTAAAGCGGCTGGAATGGCGAACCCGAGCACAAGGAGATGAGAAATGAGGTGCGTTTTAGAAAGCTTTCCCGATCACACGGTGTACCACCTTCTGGGTTTCTCATGCATGTTTTCGATGTAGGAAGATGCCCTTGAACCTGGAGATTTGGGACCCATGGGATGGGTAACAGGCAGTATTACTTTAAAGGCTCTGCGTTTGCTCCCCCAACCTCACCAAAGCTCTCAGCTCTGAGAGTGTCCACCCTTATGTCTCATCCAGCTGTGGGTCTAGATATGGTCAATCCAGGTTGCATCACAGAGCCTGAACGAATTTTGTAAGAATTTCTCTCTCTTTCACTGTCTTTGTTTCACGGGCTTTTAAAAGTAATTTATTTTTATACTGGGGTTTAGCTGCTTTTCACGGCTGAGTTTACGCTGCTTTATACCCACTTGACTCACTTCCAGAGAGATATCAATACATAGGTTTTAAGATTCTTACTAGTCAGATATATTCTTGTGCGGTGAATAGGGGGTGTTGAGTCCAGTTCACTGAGCAAGGAGTAGGTCTTTCTATTACATATTGGGTTTATGGAACGGTAGCTGAGCTCATTTGAACCCCTTGTTTTATTCATCACCCCACCTCACCTTTCCCGTTAAGCAGCCATAGTGTGTTTTCTAAACGTGTGACTCTGTTCTGTTTTTTAATTCAGTTCAAGTGTAGCGGTTTTTACATTCCCTCTATAAGTGATAGCTTATAATAAGTGTCTTTTTCTGTGTGACTTATATCACTTAGAATCGTCGTGCCTAAATCCACTCATCATGCTGCTACTAGCCTTATGACATTGATTTCATGGCTGAGTGATATTCCATTGTACATAAGGACCACAACTTCTTTATCCATTTTTCTCTTTCCTGGGATATTGAAGGTGGAATGAAGTGGAGGTCCTTGTCAAGAGAGCAGCCCTAAACTTTGGGGTGCTTGTGTCTTGCTGATTTTTCATTTTCCCAATGTATACCCCCATGAGTGGAAGTGCCCTTTGCTCTCTAAGCTGTGTTTTTTAGATGTTTCAGGACACACCGTACACTTCTCCAGAGTGGCTGTTGGCAATTTACATCCTGCCCATCAGTGTAGTAAGGCTCCCATTTCTCCATGGCCTGTCCTCCATTTCTGGTTTTGACACTTTTTTCAGCATGGCCCTTTTGACCGATGGGAAGCGAGTCTTCTTTGTAGCGCTGATTTGCCTTTCCAGGTTGCTTGGTTGGCCAAAAAGGGCGTATGCGTTTTTTCCTGAATATATTCAGGAAAAAACGCATACGCCCTTTTTGGCCAAGGGCATCATTGTCAACGTTTTGCCGCTTTTCATGTGCTTTAAAGGCGATTCGAATCTTCCTCCTGAAAACTGTTTCCTCCAATTCTGCCTTGATTTCAATTCCTCTTCTTTGCCTTCCCTTAATATATTTGTGGACCAGAGTTATCATTTATAACTCTGCAGGTTTGTGAATTGCAGTGCCCTGAAGCTCCATTTTACAACCTGCTTTTTTGGGAGCTGGCCGCAAAAGCGCAGGATGGCTTCAGGCCCTGTTCTGGTTCCGGGGGGCAGGCTGAGCCTGTGGTTAATTCTTCTTCCTGATGGGAAAATAGAGTGACCTGTGCCTGTCCCAACACCAAGAGCTAGTCTCTCATTGGTTCCCCGTCTTCCCGTTCATCCTCAGGACAAATTGCAACCTGTACGGAAGAGGAGGTTAAAGGTGCTGATGCTCCAAGGAGGGAGATTGCTAGTAAAGTGGCTGGAATGGTGAACACGGGCACAAGGAGATGAGAAATTAGGTGCGTTTTAGAAACCTTTCCCCATCACACGGTGTACCATCTTCGGGGATTCTCATGCATGTTTTCGATGTAGGAAGATGCCCTTGAACCTGGAGATTTGGGACCCATGCGATGGGTACCACGCAGTATTACTTTAAAGGGTCTGCGTTTGCTCACCCAACCTCACCAAACCTCTCAGACCCAAGAGTGTCCACCCTTATGTCTCATCCAGCTGTGGGTCTAAATATGGTCAATCCAGGTTGCATCACAGACCCTGAACGCATTGTGTAAGAATTTCTCCCTTTCACTGTCTTTGTTTCAAGGGTTTTTCAAAGTAATTTATTTTTATAATGGGGTTTAGCTGCTTTTCACTGCTGTGTTTATGCCACTTTACACCCACGTGACACAGTAACAGAGGGATATCAATACATAGGTTTTAAGATTATTACTAGTCAGATATATTCTTGTGCGGTGAATAGGGCGTGTTGTGTCCAGTTCTCTGAGCAAGGAGTAGGTCTTGTCTATTACATATTGGGTTTATGGAACGGTATCTGAGCTAATTTGAAACCCTTGTTTTATGTATCACCCCACCTCTCCTTTCCCGTTAAGCAGCCATAGTGTGTTTTCTGCATGTGTGACTCTGTTGTGTTTTGTAATTCAGTTCAAGTGTAACGGTTTTTACATTCCCTCTATCAGTGATACCTTATGAGAAGTGTCCTTTTCTGTGTGACTTATTTCACTTAGAATCGTCGTACCTAAATCCACTCATCATGCTGCTACTAGCCTTATGACACTGATTTCATGGCTGAGTGATATTCCATTGTACATAAGGACCACAACTTATTTATCCATTTTCCTCTTTCCTGGGATATTGAAGGTGGAATGAAGTGGAGGTCCTTGTCAACAGAGCAGCCCTAAACTTTGGGGTGCTTGTGTCTTGCTGATTTTTCATTTTCCCAATTTATACCCCCATGAGTGGAAGTGCCCTATGCTCTCTAAGCTGTGTTTTTTAGATGTTTCAGGACACACCGTACTCTTCTCCAGAGTGGCTGTTGGCAATTTACATCCCGCCCATCAGTGTAGCAAGGCTCCCATTTCTCCATGGCCTGTCCTGCATTTCTGGTTTTGACACTTCTTTCAGCATGGCCCTTTTAACCGATGGGAAGCGAGACTTCTTTGTAGCGCTGATTTGCCTTTCCAGGTTGCTTGGTCGACCAAAAAGGGCGTATGCGTTTTTTCCTGAATATATTCAGGAAAAAACGCATACGCCCTTTTTGGCCAAGGGCATCATTGTCAACGTTTTGCCGCTTTTCATGTGCTTTAAAGGCGATTCGAATCTACCTCCTGCAATCTGTTTCCTGCAATTCTGCCTTGATTCCAAATCCTCTTCTTTGCCTTCCCTCAATATATTTGTGGACGAGAGTTATAATTTATAACTCTGCAGCTTTGTGAATTGCAGTGCCCTGAAGCTCCATTTTACAACTCGCTATTTAGGGAGCTGGCCGCAAAAGCGCTGGATGGCTTCAGGCCCTGTTCGGGTTCCGGGTGGCAGGCTGAGCCTGTGGTAAATTCTTCTTCCTGATGGGAAAATAGAGTGACCTGTGCCTGTCCCAACACCAAGAGCTAGTCTCTCATTGGTTCCACGTCTTCCCGTTCACCCTCAGGACAAATTGCAACCTGTTTGGAACAGGAGGTTAAAGGTGCTGATGCTCCAAGTAGGGAGATTGCTAGTAAAGCGGCTGGAATAGCGAACCCGGGCACAAGGAGATGAGAAATGAGGTGCGTTTTAGAAACCTTTCCACATCACACGGTGTACCATCTTCTGGGTTTCTCATGCATGTTTTCGATGTAGGAAGATGCCCTTGAACCTGGAGATTTCGGGCCCATGGGATGGGCACCACTCACTATTACTTTAAAGGGTCTGCGTTTGCTCACCCAACCTCATCAAACCTCTCAGCCCCAAGAGTGTCCACCCTTATGTTTCATCCAGCTGTGGGTCTAGATATGGTCAATCCAGGTTGCATCACAGCCCCTGAACGCATTGTGTAAGAATTTCGCTCTCTTTCACTGTCTTTGTTTCATGGGTTTGTAAAAGTAATTTATTTTTATAATGGGGTTTAGCTGCTTTTCACTGCTGCGTTTATGCCGCTTTACACCCACATGACACACTAACAGAGAGATATCAATACATAGGTTTTTAGATTATTACTAGTCAGATATATTCTTGTGCGGTGAATAGGGCGTGTTGAGTCCAGTTCTCTGAGCAAGGAGTAGGTCTTGTCTATTACATATTGGGTTTATGGAACGGTATCTGAGCTAATTTGAAACTCTTGTTTTATGTATCACCCTGCCTCACCTTTCCTGTTAAGGAGCCATAGTGTGTTTTCTGCATGTGTGACTCTGTTCTGTTTTGTAATTCAGTTCAAGTGTAACGGTTTTTACATTCCCTCTATAAGTGATACCTTATGAGAAGTGTCCTTTTCTGTGTGACTTATTTCACTTAGAATCGTCGTACCTAAATCCACTCATCATGCTGCTACTAGCCTTATGACATTGATTTCATGGCTGAGTGATATTCCATTGTACATAAGGACCACAACTTCTTTATCCATTTTTCTCTTTCCTGGGATATTGAAGGTGGAATGAAGTGGAGGTCCTTGTCAACAGAGCAGCCCTAAACGTTGGGGTGCTTGTGTCTTGCTGATTTTTAATTTTCCCAATGTATACCCCCATGAGTGGAAGTGCCCTATGCTCTCCAAGCTTTGCCTTTTAGACGTTTCAGGACGCACCGTACACTTCTCCAGAGTGGCTGTTGGCAATTTACATCCCGCCCATCAGTGTAGCAAGGCTCCCATTTCTCCATGGCCTTTCCTGCATTTCTGGTTTTGACACTTTTTTCAGCATGGCCATTTTGACCAATGGGTAGCGAGACTTCTTTTTAGCGCTGATTTGCCTTTCCAGGTTGCTTGGTTGGCCAAAAAGGGCGTATGCGTTTTTTCCTGAATATATTCAGGAAAAAACGCATACGCCCTTTTTGGCCAAGGGCATCATTGTCAACGTTTTGCCGCTTTTCATGTGCTTTAAAGGCGATTCGAATCTACCTCCTGCAATCTGTTTCCTGCAATTCTGCCTTGATTCCAAATCCTCTTCTTTGCCTTCCCTCAATATATTTGTGGACGAGAGTTATCATTTATAACACTGCAGCTTTGTGAATTGCAGTGCCCTGAAGCTCCATTTTACAACTCTCTATTTAGGGAGCTGGCCGCAAAAGCGCTGGATGGCTTCAGGCCCTGTTCGGGTTCCGGGTGGCAGGCTGAGCCTGTGGTAAATTCTTCTTCCTGATGGGAAAATAGAGTGACCTGTGCCTGTCCCAACACCAAGAGCTAGTCTCTCATTGGTTCCCCGTCTTCCCGTTCATCCTCTGGACAAATTGCAACCTGTATGGAAGAGGAGGTTAAAGGTGCTGATGCTCCAAGGAGGGAGATTGCTAGTAATCTGGCTGGAATGGTGAACCCAAGCACAAGGAGATGAGAAATGAGGTGTGTTTTAGAAACCTTTCCCCATCACACGGTGTACCATCTTCTGGGTTTCTCATGCATGTTTTCGATGTAGCAAGATGACCTTGAACCTGGAGATTTGGGACCCATGCGATGGGTACCACGCAGTATTACTTTAAAGGGTCTGCGTTTGCTCCCCCAACCTCACCAAACCTCTCAGCCCCAAGAGTGTCCACCCTTATGTCTCATCCAGCTGTGGGTCTAGATATGGTCAGTCCAGGTTGCATCACAGCCCCTGAACGCATTGTGTAAGAATTTCTCTCTCTTTCACTGTCTTTGTTTCATGGGTTTGTAAAAGTAATTTATTTTTATCATGGGGTTTAGCTGCTTTTCACTGCTGTGTTTATGCCGCTGTACACCCACATGACACACTAACAGAGAGATATCAGTACATACGTATTTAGATTATTACTAGTCAGATATATTCTTGTGCGGTGAATAGGGCGTGTTGAGTCCAGTTCTCTGAGCAAGGAGTAGGTCTTTCTATTACATATTGGGTTTATGGAACGGTAGCTGAGCTCATTTGAAACCCTTGTTTTATTCATCACCCCACCTCACCTTTCCCGTTAAGCAGCCATAGTGTGTCTTCTAAACATGTGACTCTGTTCTGTTTTGTAATTCAGTTCAAGTGTAGCAGTTTTTACATTCCCTCTATAAGTGATACCTTATGATAAGTGTCTTTTTCTGTGTGACTTATTTCACTTAGAATCGTCGTGCCTAAATCCACTCATCATGCTGCTACTAGCCTTATGACATTGATTTCATGGCTGAGTGATATTCCATTGTACATAAGGACCACCACTTCTTTATCCATTTTTCTCTTTCCAGGGACATTTAAGGTGTCATGAAGTGGAGGTTCTTGTCAACAGAGCAGCCCTAAACTTTGGGGTGCCTGTGTCTTGCTGATTTTTAGTTTTCCCAATTTATACGCCCATGAGTGGAAGTGCCCTATGCGCTCTAAGCTGTGTTTTTTCGATGTTTCAGGACACACCGTACACTTCTCCAGAGTGGCTGTTGGCAATTTACATCCCGCCCATCAGCGTAGCAAGGCTCCCATTTCTCCATGGCCTGTCCTGCATTTCTGGTTTTGACACTTTTTTCAGCATGGCCCTTTTGACCGATGGGCAGCGAGACTTCTTTGTAGCGCTGATTTGCCTTTCCAGGTTGCTTGGTTGGCCAAAAAGGGCGTATGCGTTTTTTCCTGAATATATTCAGGAAAAAACGCATACGCCCTTTTTGGCCAAGGGCATCATTGTCGACGTTTTGCCGCTTTTCATGTGCTTTACAGGCGATTCGAATCGACCTCCTGAAATCTGTTTCCTGCAATTCTGCCTTGCTTTCAAATCCTCTTCGTTGCCTTCCCTCAATATATTTGTGGACGAGAGTTATCATTTATAACTCTGCAGGTTTGTGAATTGCAGTGCCCCTGAGCTCCATTTTTCAACTCGCTTTTTTGGGAGCTGGCCGCAAAAGCGCAGGATTGCCTCAGGCCCTCTTCTGGTTCCGGGCGGCAGGCTGAGCCTGTGGTTAATTCTTCTTCCTGATGGGAAAATAGAGTGACCTGTGCCTGTCCCAACACCTAGAGCTAGTCTCTCGTTGGCTCCCCCTCTTCCCGTTCATCCTCAGGACAAATTGCAAGCTGTACGGAACAGGAGGTTAAAGGTGCTGGTTCTCCAAGGAGGGAGATTGCTAGTAAAGCGGCTGGAATGGCGAACCCGAGCACAAGGAGATGAGAAATGAGGTGCGTTTTAGAAAGCTTTCCCGATCACACGGTGTACCACCTTCTGGGTTTCTCATGCATGTTTTCGATGTAGGAAGATGCCCTTGAACCTGGAGATTTGGGACTCATGGGATGGGTAACAGGCAGTATTACTTTAAAGGCTCTGCGTTTGCTCCCCCAACCTCACCAAAGCTCTCAGCCCCGAGAGTGTCCACCCTTATGTCTCATCCAGCTGTGGGTCTAGATATGGTCAATCCAGGTTGCATCACAGAGCCTGAACGAATTTTGTAAGAATTTCTCTCTCTTTCACTGTCTTTGTTTCACGGGCTTTTAAAAGTAATTTATTTTTATAATGGGGTTTAGCTGCTTTTCACGGCTGTGTTTATGCCGCTTTACACCCACTTGACTCACTTCCAGAGAGATATCAATACATAGGTTTTAAGATTCTTACTAGTCAGATATATTCCTGTGCGGTGAATAGGGGGTGTTGAGTCCAGTTCACTGAGCAAGGAGTAGGTCTTTCTATTACATATTGGGTTTATGGAACGGTAGCTGAGCTCATTTAAAACCCTTGTTTTATTCATCACCCCACCTCACCTTTCCCGTTAAGCAGCCATAGTGTGTCTTCTAAACGTGTGACTCTGTTCTGTTTTGTAATTCAGTTCAAGTGTAGCGGTTTTTACATTCCCTCTATAAGTGATAGCTTATGATAAGTGTCTTTCTGTGTGACTTATTTCACTTAGAATCGTCGTGCCTAAATCTACTCATCATGCTGCTACTAGCCTTATGACATTGATTTCATGGCTGAGTGATATTCCATTGTACATAAGGACCACCTATTCTTTATCCATTTTCTCTTTCCAGGGATATTTAAGGTGTCATGAAGTGGAGGTTCTTGTCAACAGAGCAGCCCTAAACTTTGGGGTGCCTGTGTCTTGCTGATTTTTAGTTTTCCCAATTTATACGCCCATGAGTGGAAGTGCCCTATGCGCTCTAAGCTGTGTTTTTTCGATGTTTCAGGACACACCGTACACTTCTCCAGAGTGGCTGTTGGCAATTTACATCCCGCCCATCAGCGTAGCAAGGCTCCCATTTCTCCATGGCCTGTCCTGCATTTCTGGTTTTGACACTTTTTTCAGCATGGCCCTTTTGACCGATGGGCAGCGAGACTTCTTTGTAGCGCTGATTTGCCTTTCCTGGTTGCTTGGTTGGCCAAAAAGGGCGTATGCGTTTTTTCCTGAATATATTCAGGAAAAAACGCATACGCCCTTTTTGGCCAAGGGCATCATTGTCGACGTTTTGCCGCTTTTCATGTGCTTTACAGGCGATTCGAATCGACCTCCTGAAATCTGTTTCCTGCAATTCTGCCTTGCTTTCAAATCCTCTTCGTTGCCTTCCCTCAATATATTTGTGGACGAGAGTTATCATTTATAACTCTGCAGGTTTGTGAATTGCAGTGCCCCTGAGCTCCATTTTTCAACTCGCTTTTTTGGGAGCTGGCCGCAAAAGTGCAGGATTGCCTCAGGCCCTCTTCTGGTTCCGGGCGGCAGGCTGAGCCTGTGGTTAATTCTTCTTCCTGATGGGAAAATAGAGTGACCTGTGCCTGTCCCAACACCTAGAGCTAGTCTCTCATTGGCTCCCCCTCTTCTGTTCATCCTCAGGACAAATTGCAAGCTGTATGGAACAGGAGGTTAAAGGTGCTGATTCTCCAAGGAGGGAGATTGCTAGTAAAGCGGCTGGAATGGCGAACCCGAGCACAAGGAGATGAGAAATGAGGTGCGTTTTAGAAAGCTTTCCCGATCACACGGTGTACCACCTTCTGGTTTCTCATGTATGTTTTCGATGTAGGAAGATGCCCTTGAACCTGGAGATTTGGGACCCATGGGATGGGTAACAGGTAGTATTACTTTAAAGGCTCTGCGTTTGCTCCCCCAACCTCACCAAAGCTCTCAGCCCTGAGAGTGTCCACCCTTATGTCTCATCCAGCTGTCGGGTCTAGATATGGTCAATCCAGGTTGCATCACAGAGCCTGAACGAATTTTGTAAGAATTTCTCTCTCTTTCACTGTCTTTGTTTCACGGCTTTTAAAGTAATTTATTTTTATACTGGGGTTTAGCTGCTTTTCACGGCTGAGTTTACGCTGCTTTATACCCACTTGACTCACTTCCAGAGAGATATCAATACATAGGTTTTAAGATTCTTACTAGTCAGATATATTCTTGTGCGGTGAATAGGGGTGTTGAGTCCAGTTCACTGAGCAAGGAGTAGGTCTTTCTATTACATATTGGGTTTATGGAACGGTAGCTGAGCTCATTTGAACCCCTTGTTTTATGCATCACCCCACCTCACCTTTCCCGTTAAGCAGCCATAGTGTGTTTTCTAAACGTGTGACTCTGTTCTGTTTTGTAATTCAGTTCAAGTGTAGCGGTTTTTACATTCCCTCTATAAGTGATAGCTTATGATAAGTGTCTTTTTCTGTGTGACTTATTTCACTTGAATCGTCGTGCCTAAATCCACTCATCATGCTGCGACTAAGCCTTATGACATTGATTTCATGGCTGAGTGATATTCCATTGTACATAAGGACCACCACTTCTATATCCATTTTTCTCTTTCCAGGGATATTTAAGGTGTCATGAAGTGGAGGTTCTTGTCAACAGAGCAGCCCTAAACTTTGGGGTGCCTGTGTCTTGTTAATTTTAATTTTCCCAATTTATACGCCCATGAGTGGAAGTGCCCTATGCGCTCTAAGCTGTGTTTTTTCGATGTTTCAGGACACACCGTACACTTCTCCAGAGTGGCTGTTGGCAATTTACATCCCGCCCATCAGCGTAGCAAGGCTCCCATTTCTCCATGGCCTGTCCTGCATTTCTGGTTTTGACACTTTTTTCAGCATGGCCCTTTTGACCGATGGGCAGCGAGACTTCTTTGTAGCGCTGATTTGCCTTTCCAGGTTGCTTGGTTGGCCAAAAAGGGCGTATGCGTTTTTTCCTGAATATATTCAGGAAAAAAACGCATACGCCCTTTTTGGCCAAGGGCATCATTGTCGACGTTTTGCCGCTTTTCATGTGCTTTACAGGCGATTCGAATCGACCTCCTGAAATCTGTTTCCTGCAATTCTGCCTTGCTTTCAAATCCTCTTCGTTGCCTTCCCTTAATATATTTGTGGACCAGAGTTATCATTTATAACTCTGCAGGTTTGTGAATTGCAGTGCCCTGAAGCTCCATTTTACAACCTGCTTTTTTGGGAGCTGGCCGCAAAAGCGCAGGATGGCTTCAGGCCCTGTTCTGGTTCCGGGGGGCAGGCTGAGCCTGTGGTTAATTCTTCTTCCTGATGGGAAAATAGAGTGACCTGTGCCTGTCCCAACACCAAGAGCTAGTCTCTCATTGGTTCCCCGTCTTCCCGTTCATCCTCAGGACAAATTGCAACCTGTACGGAAGAGGAGGTTAAAGGTGCTGATGCTCCAAGGAGGGAGATTGCTAGTAAAGTGGCTGGAATGGTGAACACGGGCACAAGGAGATGAGAAATTAGGTGCGTTTTAGAAAACCTTTCCCCATCACACGGTGTACCATCTTCGGGGATTCTCATGCATGTTTTCGATGTAGGAAGATGCCCTTGAACCTGGAGATTTGGGACCCATGCGATGGGTACCACGCAGTATTACTTTAAAGGGTCTGCGTTTGCTCACCCAACCTCACCAAACCTCTCAGACCCAAGAGTGTCCACCCTTATGTCTCATCCAGCTGTGGGTCTAAATATGGTCAATCCAGGTTGCATCACAGACCCTGAACGCATTGTGTAAGAATTTCTCCCTTTCACTGTCTTTGTTTCAAGGGTTTTTCAAAGTAATTTATTTTTATAATGGGGTTTAGCTGCTTTTCACTGCTGTGTTTATGCCACTTTACACCCACGTGACACAGTAACAGAGGGATATCAATACATAGGTTTTAAGATTATTACTAGTCAGATATATTCTTGTGCGGTGAATAGGGCGTGTTGTGTCCAGTTCTCTGAGCAAGGAGTAGGTCTTGTCTATTACATATTGGGTTTATGGAACGGTATCTGAGCTAATTTGAAACCCTTGTTTTATGTATCACCCCACCTCTCCTTTCCCGTTAAGCAGCCATAGTGTGTTTTCTGCATGTGTGACTCTGTTGTGTTTTGTAATTCAGTTCAAGTGTAACGGTTTTTACATTCCCTCTATCAGTGATACCTTATGAGAAGTGTCCTTTTCTGTGTGACTTATTTCACTTAGAATCGTCGTACCTAAATCCACTCATCATGCTGCTACTAGCCTTATGACACTGATTTCATGGCTGAGTGATATTCCATTGTACATAAGGACCACAACTTATTTATCCATTTTCCTCTTTCCTGGGATATTGAAGGTGGAATGAAGTGGAGGTCCTTGTCAACAGAGCAGCCCTAAACTTTGGGGTGCTTGTGTCTTGCTGATTTTTCATTTTCCCAATTTATACCCCCATGAGTGGAAGTGCCCTATGCTCTCTAAGCTGTGTTTTTTAGATGTTTCAGGACACACCGTACTCTTCTCCAGAGTGGCTGTTGGCAATTTACATCCCGCCCATCAGTGTAGCAAGGCTCCCATTTCTCCATGGCCTGTCCTGCATTTCTGGTTTTGACACTTCTTTCAGCATGGCCCTTTTAACCGATGGGAAGCGAGACTTCTTTGTAGCGCTGATTTGCCTTTCCAGGTTGCTTGGTCGACCAAAAAGGGCGTATGCGTTTTTTCCTGAATATATTCAGGAAAAAACGCATACGCCCTTTTTGGCCAAGGGCATCATTGTCAACGTTTTGCCGCTTTTCATGTGCTTTAAAGGCGATTCGAATCTACCTCCTGCAATCTGTTTCCTGCAATTCTGCCTTGATTCCAAATCCTCTTCTTTGCCTTCCCTCAATATATTTGTGGACGAGAGTTATAATTTATAACTCTGCAGCTTTGTGAATTGCAGTGCCCTGAAGCTCCATTTTACAACTCGCTATTTAGGGAGCTGGCCGCAAAAGCGCTGGATGGCTTCAGGCCCTGTTCGGGTTCCGGGTGGCAGGCTGAGCCTGTGGTAAATTCTTCTTCCTGATGGGAAAATAGAGTGACCTGTGCCTGTCCCAACACCAAGAGCTAGTCTCTCATTGGTTCCACGTCTTCCCGTTCACCCTCAGGACAAATTGCAACCTGTTTGGAACAGGAGGTTAAAGGTGCTGATGCTCCAAGTAGGGAGATTGCTAGTAAAGCGGCTGGAATAGCGAACCCGGGCACAAGGAGATGAGAAATGAGGTGCGTTTTAGAAACCTTTCCACATCACACGGTGTACCATCTTCTGGGTTTCTCATGCATGTTTTCGATGTAGGAAGATGCCCTTGAACCTGGAGATTTCGGGCCCATGGGATGGGCACCACTCACTATTACTTTAAAGGGTCTGCGTTTGCTCACCCAACCTCATCAAACCTCTCAGCCCCAAGAGTGTCCACCCTTATGTTTCATCCAGCTGTGGGTCTAGATATGGTCAATCCAGGTTGCATCACAGCCCCTGAACGCATTGTGTAAGAATTTCGCTCTCTTTCACTGTCTTTGTTTCATGGGTTTGTAAAAGTAATTTATTTTTATAATGGGGTTTAGCTGCTTTTCACTGCTGCGTTTATGCCGCTTTACACCCACATGACACACTAACAGAGAGATATCAATACATAGGTTTTTAGATTATTACTAGTCAGATATATTCTTGTGCGGTGAATAGGGCGTGTTGAGTCCAGTTCTCTGAGCAAGGAGTAGGTCTTGTCTATTACATATTGGGTTTATGGAACGGTATCTGAGCTAATTTGAAACTCTTGTTTTATGTATCACCCTGCCTCACCTTTCCTGTTAAGGAGCCATAGTGTGTTTTCTGCATGTGTGACTCTGTTCTGTTTTGTAATTCAGTTCAAGTGTAACGGTTTTTACATTCCCTCTATAAGTGATACCTTATGAGAAGTGTCCTTTTCTGTGTGACTTATTTCACTTAGAATCGTCGTACCTAAATCCACTCATCATGCTGCTACTAGCCTTATGACATTGATTTCATGGCTGAGTGATATTCCATTGTACATAAGGACCACAACTTCTTTATCCATTTTTCTCTTTCCTGGGATATTGAAGGTGGAATGAAGTGGAGGTCCTTGTCAACAGAGCAGCCCTAAACGTTGGGGTGCTTGTGTCTTGCTGATTTTTAATTTTCCCAATGTATACCCCCATGAGTGGAAGTGCCCTATGCTCTCCAAGCTTTGCCTTTTAGACGTTTCAGGACGCACCGTACACTTCTCCAGAGTGGCTGTTGGCAATTTACATCCCGCCCATCAGTGTAGCAAGGCTCCCATTTCTCCATGGCCTTTCCTGCATTTCTGGTTTTGACACTTTTTTCAGCATGGCCATTTTGATCAATGGGTAGCGAGACTTCTTTTTAGCGCTGATTTGCCTTTCCAGGTTGCTTGGTTGGCCAAAAAGGGCGTATGCGTTTTTTCCTGAATATATTCAGGAAAAAACGCATACGCCCTTTTTGGCCAAGGGCATCATTGTCAACGTTTTGCCGCTTTTCATGTGCTTTAAAGGCGATTCGAATCTACCTCCTGCAATCTGTTTCCTGCAATTCTGCCTTGATTCCAAATCCTCTTCTTTGCCTTCCCTCAATATATTTGTGGACGAGAGTTATCATTTATAACACTGCAGCTTTGTGAATTGCAGTGCCCTGAAGCTCCATTTTACAACTCTCTATTTAGGGAGCTGGCCGCAAAAGCGCTGGATGGCTTCAGGCCCTGTTCGGGTTCCGGGTGGCAGGCTGAGCCTGTGGTAAATTCTTCTTCCTGATGGGAAAATAGAGTGACCTGTGCCTGTCCCAACACCAAGAGCTAGTCTCTCATTGGTTCCCCGTCTTCCCGTTCATCCTCTGGACAAATTGCAACCTGTATGGAAGAGGAGGTTAAAGGTGCTGATGCTCCAAGGAGGGAGATTGCTAGTAATCTGGCTGGAATGGTGAACCCAAGCACAAGGAGATGAGAAATGAGGTGTGTTTTAGAAACCTTTCCCCATCACACGGTGTACCATCTTCTGGGTTTCTCATGCATGTTTTCGATGTAGCAAGATGACCTTGAACCTGGAGATTTGGGACCCATGCGATGGGTACCACGCAGTATTACTTTAAAGGGTCTGCGTTTGCTCCCCCAACCTCACCAAACCTCTCAGCCCCAAGAGTGTCCACCCTTATGTCTCATCCAGCTGTGGGTCTAGATATGGTCAGTCCAGGTTGCATCACAGCCCCTGAACGCATTGTGTAAGAATTTCTCTCTCTTTCACTGTCTTTGTTTCATGGGTTTGTAAAAGTAATTTATTTTTATCATGGGGTTTAGCTGCTTTTCACTGCTGTGTTTATGCCGCTGTACACCCACATGACACACTAACAGAGAGATATCAGTACATACGTATTTAGATTATTACTAGTCAGATATATTCTTGTGCGGTGAATAGGGCGTGTTGAGTCCAGTTCTCTGAGCAAGGAGTAGGTCTTTCTATTACATATTGGGTTTATGGAACGGTAGCTGAGCTCATTTGAAACCCTTGTTTTATTCATCACCCCACCTCACCTTTCCCGTTAAGCAGCCATAGTGTGTCTTCTAAACATGTGACTCTGTTCTGTTTTGTAATTCAGTTCAAGTGTAGCAGTTTTTACATTCCCTCTATAAGTGATACCTTATGATAAGTGTCTTTTTCTGTGTGACTTATTTCACTTAGAATCGTCGTGCCTAAATCCACTCATCATGCTGCTACTAGCCTTATGACATTGATTTCATGGCTGAGTGATATTCCATTGTACATAAGGACCACCACTTCTTTATCCATTTTTCTCTTTCCAGGGACATTTAAGGTGTCATGAAGTGGAGGTTCTTGTCAACAGAGCAGCCCTAAACTTTGGGGTGCCTGTGTCTTGCTGATTTTTAGTTTTCCCAATTTATACGCCCATGAGTGGAAGTGCCCTATGCGCTCTAAGCTGTGTTTTTTCGATGTTTCAGGACACACCGTACACTTCTCCAGAGTGGCTGTTGGCAATTTACATCCCGCCCATCAGCGTAGTAAGGCTCCCATTTCTCCATGGCCTGTCCTGCATTTCTGGTTTTGACACTTTTTTCAGCATGGCCCTTTTGACCGATGGGCAGCGAGACTTCTTTGTAGCGCTGATTTGCCTTTCCAGGTTGCTTGGTTGGCCAAAAAGGGCGTATGCGTTTTTTCCTGAATATATTCAGGAAAAAACGCATACGCCCTTTTTGGCCAAGGGCATCATTGTCGACGTTTTGCCGCTTTTCATGTGCTTTACAGGCGATTCGAATCGACCTCCTGAAATCTGTTTCCTGCAATTCTGCCTTGCTTTCAAATCCTCTTCGTTGCCTTCCCTCAATATATTTGTGGACGAGAGTTATCATTTATAACTCTGCAGGTTTGTGAATTGCAGTGCCCCTGAGCTCCATTTTTCAACTCGCTTTTTTGGGAGCTGGCCGCAAAAGCGCAGGATTGCCTCAGGCCCTCTTCTGGTTCCGGGCGGCAGGCTGAGCCTGTGGTTAATTCTTCTTCCTGATGGGAAAATAGAGTGACCTGTGCCTGTCCCAACACCTAGAGCTAGTCTCTCGTTGGCTCCCCCTCTTCCCGTTCATCCTCAGGACAAATTGCAAGCTGTACGGAACAGGAGGTTAAAGGTGCTGGTTCTCCAAGGAGGGAGATTGCTAGTAAAGCGGCTGGAATGGCGAACCCGAGCACAAGGAGATGAGAAATGAGGTGCGTTTTAGAAAGCTTTCCCGATCACACGGTGTACCACCTTCTGGGTTTCTCATGCATGTTTTCGATGTAGGAAGATGCCCTTGAACCTGGAGATTTGGGACTCATGGGATGGGTAACAGGCAGTATTACTTTAAAGGCTCTGCGTTTGCTCCCCCAACCTCACCAAAGCTCTCAGCCCCGAGAGTGTCCACCCTTATGTCTCATCCAGCTGTGGGTCTAGATATGGTCAATCCAGGTTGCATCACAGAGCCTGAACGAATTTTGTAAGAATTTCTCTCTCTTTCACTGTCTTTGTTTCACGGGCTTTTAAAAGTAATTTATTTTTATAATGGGGTTTAGCTGCTTTTCACGGCTGTGTTTATGCCGCTTTACACCCACTTGACTCACTTCCAGAGAGATATCAATACATAGGTTTTAAGATTCTTACTAGTCAGATATATTCCTGTGCGGTGAATAGGGGGTGTTGAGTCCAGTTCACTGAGCAAGGAGTAGGTCTTTCTATTACATATTGGGTTTATGGAACGGTAGCTGAGCTCATTTAAAACCCTTGTTTTATTCATCACCCCACCTCACCTTTCCCGTTAAGCAGCCATAGTGTGTCTTCTAAACGTGTGACTCTGTTCTGTTTTGTAATTCAGTTCAAGTGTAGCGGTTTTTACATTCCCTCTATAAGTGATAGCTTATGATAAGTGTCTTTCTGTGTGACTTATTTCACTTAGAATCGTCGTGCCTAAATCTACTCATCATGCTGCTACTAGCCTTATGACATTGATTTCATGGCTGAGTGATATTCCATTGTACATAAGGACCACCTATTCTTTATCCATTTTCTCTTTCCAGGGATATTTAAGGTGTCATGAAGTGGAGGTTCTTGTCAACAGAGCAGCCCTAAACTTTGGGGTGCCTGTGTCTTGCTGATTTTTAGTTTTCCCAATTTATACGCCCATGAGTGGAAGTGCCCTATGCGCTCTAAGCTGTGTTTTTTCGATGTTTCAGGACACACCGTACACTTCTCCAGAGTGGCTGTTGGCAATTTACATCCCGCCCATCAGCGTAGCAAGGCTCCCATTTCTCCATGGCCTGTCCTGCATTTCTGGTTTTGACACTTTTTTCAGCATGGCCCTTTTGACCGATGGGCAGCGAGACTTCTTTGTAGCGCTGATTTGCCTTTCCTGGTTGCTTGGTTGGCCAAAAAGGGCGTATGCGTTTTTTCCTGAATATATTCAGGAAAAAACGCATACGCCCTTTTTGGCCAAGGGCATCATTGTCGACGTTTTGCCGCTTTTCATGTGCTTTACAGGCGATTCGAATCGACCTCCTGAAATCTGTTTCCTGCAATTCTGCCTTGCTTTCAAATCCTCTTCGTTGCCTTCCCTCAATATATTTGTGGACGAGAGTTATCATTTATAACTCTGCAGGTTTGTGAATTGCAGTGCCCCTGAGCTCCATTTTTCAACTCGCTTTTTTGGGAGCTGGCCGCAAAAGCGCAGGATTGCCTCAGGCCCTCTTCTGGTTCCGGGCGGCAGGCTGAGCCTGTGGTTAATTCTTCTTCCTGATGGGAAAATAGAGTGACCTGTGCCTGTCCCAACACCTAGAGCTAGTCTCTCATTGGCTCCCCCTCTTCCTGTTCATCCTCAGGACAAATTGCAAGCTGTATGGAACAGGAGGTTAAAGGTGCTGATTCTCCAAGGAGGGAGATTGCTAGTAAAGCGGCTGGAATGGCGAACCCGAGCACAAGGAGATGAGAAATGAGGTGCGTTTTAGAAAGCTTTCCCGATCACACGGTGTACCACCTTCTGGGTTTCTCATGTATGTTTTCGATGTAGGAAGATGCCCTTGAACCTGGAGATTTGGGACCCATGGGATGGGTAACAGGTAGTATTACTTTAAAGGCTCTGCGTTTGCTCCCCCAACCTCACCAAAGCTCTCAGCCCTGAGAGTGTCCACCCTTATGTCTCATCCAGCTGTGGGTCTAGATATGGTCAATCCAGGTTGCATCACAGAGCCTGAACGAATTTTGTAAGAATTTCTCTCTCTTTCACTGTCTTTGTTTCACGGGCTTTTAAAAGTAATTTATTTTTATACTGGGGTTTAGCTGCTTTTCACGGCTGAGTTTACGCTGCTTTATACCCACTTGACTCACTTCCAGAGAGATATCAATACATAGGTTTTAAGATTCTTACTAGTCAGATATATTCTTGTGCGGTGAATAGGGGGTGTTGAGTCCAGTTCACTGAGCAAGGAGTAGGTCTTTCTATTACATATTGGGTTTATGGAACGGTAGCTGAGCTCATTTGAACCCCTTGTTTTATGCATCACCCCACCTCACCTTTCCCGTTAAGCAGCCATAGTGTGTTTTCTAAACGTGTGACTCTGTTCTGTTTTGTAATTCAGTTCAAGTGTAGCGGTTTTTACATTCCCTCTATAAGTGATAGCTTATGATAAGTGTCTTTTTCTGTGTGACTTATTTCACTTAGAATCGTCGTGCCTAAATCCACTCATCATGCTGCGACTAGCCTTATGACATTGATTTCATGGCTGAGTGATATTCCATTGTACATAAGGACCACCACTTCTTTATCCATTTTTCTCTTTCCAGGGATATTTAAGGTGTCATGAAGTGGAGGTTCTTGTCAACAGAGCAGCCCTAAACTTTGGGGTGCCTGTGTCTTGTTAATTTTAATTTTCCCAATTTATACGCCCATGAGTGGAAGTGCCCTATGCGCTCTAAGCTGTGTTTTTTCGATGTTTCAGGACACACCGTACACTTCTCCAGAGTGGCTGTTGGCAATTTACATCCCGCCCATCAGCGTAGCAAGGCTCCCATTTCTCCATGGCCTGTCCTGCATTTCTGGTTTTGACACTTTTTTCAGCATGGCCCTTTTGACCGATGGGCAGCGAGACTTCTTTGTAGCGCTGATTTGCCTTTCCAGGTTGCTTGGTTGGCCAAAAAGGGCGTATGCGTTTTTTCCTGAATATATTCAGGAAAAAACGCATACGCCCTTTTTGGCCAAGGGCATCATTGTCGACGTTTTGCCGCTTTTCATGTGCTTTACAGGCGATTCGAATCGACCTCCTGAAATCTGTTTCCTGCAATTCTGCCTTGCTTTCAAATCCTCTTCGTTGCCTTCCCTCAATATATTTGTGGACGAGAGTTATCATTTATAACTCTGCAGGTTTGTGAATTGCAGTGCCCCTGAGCTCCATTTTTCAACTCGCTTTTTTGGGAGCTGGCCGCAAAAGCGCAGGATTGCCTCAGGCCCTCTTCTGGTTCCGGGCGGCAGGCTGAGCCTGTGGTTAATTCTTCTTCCTGATGGGAAAATAGAGTGACCTGTGCCTGTCCCAACACCTAGAGCTAGTCTCTCATTGGCTGCCCCTCTTCCCGTTCATCCTCAGGACAAATTGCAAGCTGTATGGAACAGGAGGTTAAAGGTGCTGATTCTCCAAGGAGGGAGATTGCTAGTAAAGCGGCTGGAATGGCGAACCCGAGCACAAGGAGATGAGAAATGAGGTGCGTTTTAGAAAGCTTTCCCGATCACACGGTGTACCACCTTCTGGGTTTCTCATGCATGTTTTCGATGTAGGAAGATGCCCTTGAACCTGGAGATTTGGGACCCATGGGATGGGTAACAGGCAGTATTAATTTAAAGGCTCTGCGTTTGCTCCCCCAACCTCACCAAAGCTCTCAGCCCTGAGAGTGTCCACCCTTATGTCTCATCCAGCTGTGGGTCTAGATATGGTCAATCCAGGTTGCATCACAGAGCCTGAACGAATTTTGTAAGAATTTCTCTCTCTTTCACTGTCTTTGTTTCACGGGCTTTTAAAAGTAATTTATTTTTATACTGGGGTTTAGCTGCTTTTCACGGCTGAGTTTACGCTGCTTTATACCCACTTGACTCACTTCCAGAGAGATATCAATACATAGGTTTTAAGATTCTTACTAGTCAGATATATTCTTGTGCGGTGAATAGGGGGTGTTGAGTCCAGTTCACTGAGCAAGGAGTAGGTCTTTCTATTACATATTGGGTTTATGGAACGGTAGCTGAGCTCATTTGAACCCCTTGTTTTATGCATCACCCCACCTCACCTTTCCCGTTAAGCAGCCATAGTGTGTTTTCTAAACGTGTGACTCTGTTCTGTTTTGTAATTCAGTTCAAGTGTAGCGGTTTTTACATTCCCTCTATAAGTGATAGCTTATGATAAGTGTCTTTTTCTGTGTGACTTATTTCACTTAGAATCGTCGTGCCTAAATCCACTCATCATGCTGCGACTAGCCTTATGACATTGATTTCATGGCTGAGTGATATTCCATTGTACATAAGGACCACCACTTCTTTATCCATTTTTCTCTTTCCTGGGATATTTAAGGTGTCATGAAGTGGAGGTTCTTGTCAACAGAGCAGCCCTAAACTTTGGGGTGCCTGTGTCTTGTTAATTTTAATTTTCCCAATTTATACGCCCATGAGTGGAAGTGCCCTATGCGCTCTAAGCTGTGTTTTTTCGATGTTTCAGGACACACCGTACACTTCTCCAGAGTGGCTGTTGGCAATTTACATCCCGCCCATCAGCGTAGCAAGGCTCCCATTTCTCCATGGCCTGTCCTGCATTTCTGGTTTTGACACTTTTTTCAGCATGGCCCTTTTGACCGATGGGCAGCGAGACTTCTTTGTAGCGCTGATTTGCCTTTCCAGGTTGCTTGGTTGGCCAAAAAGGGCGTATGCGTTTTTTCCTGAATATATTCAGGAAAAAACGCATACGCCCTTTTTGGCCAAGGGCATCATTGTCGACGTTTTGCCGCTTTTCATGTGCTTTACAGGCGATTCGAATCGACCTCCTGAAATCTGTTTCCTGCAATTCTGCCTTGCTTTCAAATCCTCTTCGTTGCCTTCCCTCAATATATTTGTGGACGAGAGTTATCATTTATAACTCTGCAGGTTTGTGAATTGCAGTGCCCCTGAGCTCCATTTTTCAACTCGCTTTTTTGGGAGCTGGCCGCAAAAGCGCAGGATTGCCTCAGGCCCTCTTCTGGTTCCGGGCGGCAGGCTGAGCCTGTGGTTAATTCTTCTTCCTGATGGGAAAATAGAGTGACCTGTGCCTGTCCCAACACCTAGAGCTAGTCTCTCATTGGCTCCCCCTCTTCCCGTTCATCCTCAGGACAAATTGCAAGCTGTATGGAACAGGAGGTTAAAGGTGCTGATTCTCCAAGGAGGGAGATTGCTAGTAAAGCGGCTGGAATGGCAAACCCGAGCACAAGGAGATGAGAAATGAGGTGCGTTTTAGAAAGCTTTCCCGATCACACGGTGTACCACCTTCTGGGTTTCTCATGCATGTTTACGATGTAGGAAGATACCCTTGAACCTGGAGATTTGGGACCCATGGGATGGGTAACAGGCAGTATTACTTTAAAGGCTCTGCGTTTGCTCCCCCAACCTCACCAAAGCTCTCAGTCCTGAGAGTGTCCACCCTTATGTCTCATCCAGCTGTGGGTCTAGATATGGTCAATCCAGGTTGCATCACAGAGCCTGAACGAATTTTGTAAGAATTTCTCTCTCTTTCACTGTCTTTGTTTCACGGGCTTTTAAAAGTAATTTATTTTTATACTGGGGTTTAGCTGCTTTTCACGGCTGAGTTTACGCTGCTTTATACCCACTTGACTCACTTCCAGAGAGATATCAATACATAGGTTTTAAGATTCTTACTAGTCAGATATATTCTTGTGCGGTGAATAGGGGGTGTTGAGTCCAGTTCACTGAGCAAGGAGTAGGTCTTTCTATTACATATTGGGTTTATGGAACGGTAGCTGAGCTCATTTGAACCCCTTGTTTTATGCATCACCCCACCTCACCTTTCCCGTTAAGCAGCCATAGTGTGTTTTCTAAACGTGTGACTCTGTTCTGTTTTGTAATTCAGTTCAAGTGTAGCGGTTTTTACATTCCCTCTATAAGTGATAGCTTATGATAAGTGTCTTTTTCTGTGTGACTTATTTCACTTAGAATCGTCGTGCCTAAATCCACTCATCATGCTGCGACTAGCCTTATGACATTGATTTCATGGCTGAGTGATATTCCATTGTACATAAGGACCACCACTTCTTTATCCATTTTTCTCTTTCCAGGGATATTTAAGGTGTCATGAAGTGGAGGTTCTTGTCAACAGAGCAGCCCTAAACTTTGGGGTGCCTGTGTCTTGCTGATTTTTAGTTTTTCCCAATTTATACGCCCATGAGTGGAAGTGCCCTATGCGCTCTAAGCTGTGTTTTTTCGATGTTTCAGGACACACCGTACACTTCTCCAGAGTGGCTGTTGGCAATTTACATCCCGCCCATCAGCATAGCAAGGCTCCCATTTCTCCATGGCCTGTCCTGCATTTCTGGTTTTGACACTTTTTTCAGCATGGCCCTGTTGACCGATGGGCAGCGAGACTTCTTTGTAGCGCTGATTTGCCTTTCCAGGTTGCTTGGTTGGCCAAAAAGGGCGTATGCGTTTTTTCCTGAATATATTCAGGAAAAAACGCATACGCCCTTTTTGGCCAAGGGCATCATTGTCGACGTTTTGCCGCTTTTCATGTGCTTTACAGGCGATTCGAATCGACCTCCTGAAATCTGTTTCCTGCAATTCTGCCTTGCTTTCAAATCCTCTTCGTTGCCTTCCCTCAATATATTTGTGGACGAGAGTTATCATTTATAACTCTGCAGGTTTGTGAATTGCAGTGCCCCTGAGCTCCATTTTTCAACTCGCTTTTTTGGGAGCTGGCCGCAAAAGCGCAGGATTGCCTCAGGCCCTCTTCTGGTTCCGGGCGGCAGGCTGAGCCTGTGGTTAATTCTTCTTCCTGATGGGAAAATAGAGTGACCTGTGCCTGTCCCAACACCTAGAGCTAGTCTCTCATTGGCTGCCCCTCTTCCCGTTCATCCTCAGGACAAATTGCAAGCTGTACGGAACAGGAGGTTAAAGGTGCTGGTTCTCCAAGGAGGGAGATTGCTAGTAAAGCGGCTGGAATGGCGAACCCGAGCACAAGGAGATGAGAAATGAGGTGCGTTTTAGAAAGCTTTCCCGATCACACGGTGTACCACCTTCTGGGTTTCTCATGCATGTTTTCGATGTAGGAAGATGCCCTTGAACCTGGAGATTTGGGACCCATGGGATGGGTAACAGGCAGTATTACTTTAAAGGCTCTGCGTTTGCTCCCCCAACCTCACCAAAGCTCTCAGCCCTGAGAGTGTCCACCCTTATGTCTCATCCAGCTGTGGGTCTAGATATGGTCAATCCAGGTTGCATCACAGAGCCTGAACGAATTTTGTAAGAATTTCTCTCTCTTTCACTGTCTTTGTTTCACGGGCTTTTAAAAGTAATTTATTTTTATACTGGGGTTTAGCTGCTTTTCACGGCTGAGTTTACGCTGCTTTATACCCACTTGACTCACTTCCAGAGAGATATCAATACATAGGTTTTAAGATTCTTACTAGTCAGATATATTCTTGTGCGGTGAATAGGGGGTGTTGAGTCCAGTTCACTGAGCAAGGAGTAGGTCTTTCTATTACATATTGGGTTTATGGAACGGTAGCTGAGCTCATTTGAACCCCTTGTTTTATGCATCACCCCACCTCACCTTTCCCGTTAAGCAGCCATAGTGTGTTTTCTAAACGTGTGACTCTGTTCTGTTTTGTAATTCAGTTCAAGTGTAGCGGTTTTTACATTCCCTCTATAAGTGATAGCTTATGATAAGTGTCTTTTTCTGTGTGACTTATTTCACTTAGAATCGTCGTGCCTAAATCCACTCATCATGCTGCGACTAGCCTTATGACATTGATTTCATGGCTGAGTGATATTCCATTGTACATAAGGACCACCACTTCTTTATCCATTTTTCTCTTTCCAGGGATATTTAAGGTGTCATGAAGTGGAGGTTCTTGTCAACAGAGCAGCCCTAAACTTTGGGGTGCCTGTGTCTTGTTAATTTTAATTTTCCCAATTTATACGCCCATGAGTGGAAGTGCCCTATGCGCTCTAAGCTGTGTTTTTTCGATGTTTCAGGACACACCGTACACTTCTCCAGAGTGGCTGTTGGCAATTTACATCCCGCCCATCAGCGTAGCAAGGCTCCCATTTCTCCATGGCCTGTCCTGCATTTCTGGTTTTGACACTTTTTTCAGCATGGCCCTTTTGACCGATGGGCAGCGAGACTTCTTTGTAGCGCTGATTTGCCTTTCCAGGTTGCTTGGTTGGCCAAAAAGGGCGTATGCGTTTTTTCCTGAATATATTCAGGAAAAAACGCATACGCCCTTTTTGGCCAAGGGCATCATTGTCGACGTTTTGCCGCTTTTCATGTGCTTTACAGGCGATTCGAATCGACCTCCTGAAATCTGTTTCCTGCAAATCTGCCTTGCTTTCAAATCCTCTTCGTTGCCTTCCCTCAATATATTTGTGGACGAGAGTTATCATTTATAACTCTGCAGGTTTGTGAATTGCAGTGCCCCTGAGCTCCATTTTTCAACTCGCTTTTTTGGGAGCTGGCCGCAAAAGCGCAGGATTGCCTCAGGCCCTCTTCTGGTTCCGGGCGGCAGGCTGAGCCTGTGGTTAATTCTTCTTCCTGATGGGAAAATAGAGTGACCTGTGCCTGTCCCAACACCTAGAGCTAGTCTCTCATTGGCTGCCCCTCTTCCCGTTCATCCTCAGGACAAATTGCAAGCTGTATGGAACAGGAGGTTAAAGGTGCTGATTCTCCAAGGAGGGAGATTGCTAGTAAAGCGGCTGGAATGGCGAACCCGAGCACAAGGAGATGAGAAATGAGGTGCGTTTTAGAAAGCTTTCCCGATCACACGGTGTACCACCTTCTGGGTTTCTCATGCATGTTTTCGATGTAGGAAGATGCCCTTGAACCTGGAGATTTGGGACCCATGGGATGGGTAACAGGCAGTATTAATTTAAAGGCTCTGCGTTTGCTCCCCCAACCTCACCAAAGCTCTCAGCCCTGAGAGTGTCCACCCTTATGTCTCATCCAGCTGTGGGTCTAGATATGGTCAATCCAGGTTGCATCACAGAGCCTGAACGAATTTTGTAAGAATTTCTCTCTCTTTCACTGTCTTTGTTTCACGGGCTTTTAAAAGTAATTTATTTTTATACTGGGGTTTAGCTGCTTTTCACGGCTGAGTTTACGCTGCTTTATACCCACTTGACTCACTTCCAGAGAGATATCAATACATAGGTTTTAAGATTCTTACTAGTCAGATATATTCTTGTGCGGTGAATAGGGGGTGTTGAGTCCAGTTCACTGAGCAAGGAGTAGGTCTTTCTATTACATATTGGGTTTATGGAACGGTAGCTGAGCTCATTTGAACCCCTTGTTTTATGCATCACCCCACCTCACCTTTCCCGTTAAGCAGCCATAGTGTGTTTTCTAAACGTGTGACTCTGTTCTGTTTTGTAATTCAGTTCAAGTGTAGCGGTTTTTACATTCCCTCTATAAGTGATAGCTTATGATAAGTGTCTTTTTCTGTGTGACTTATTTCACTTAGAATCGTCGTGCCTAAATCCACTCATCATGCTGCGACTAGCCTTATGACATTGATTTCATGGCTGAGTGATATTCCATTGTACATAAGGACCACCACTTCTTTATCCATTTTTCTCTTTCCTGGGATATTTAAGGTGTCATGAAGTGGAGGTTCTTGTCAACAGAGCAGCCCTAAACTTTGGGGTGCCTGTGTCTTGTTAATTTTAATTTTCCCAATTTATACGCCCATGAGTGGAAGTGCCCTATGCGCTCTAAGCTGTGTTTTTTCGATGTTTCAGGACACACCGTACACTTCTCCAGAGTGGCTGTTGGCAATTTACATCCCGCCCATCAGCGTAGCAAGGCTCCCATTTCTCCATGGCCTGTCCTGCATTTCTGGTTTTGACACTTTTTTCAGCATGGCCCTTTTGACCGATGGGCAGCGAGACTTCTTTGTAGCGCTGATTTGCCTTTCCAGGTTGCTTGGTTGGCCAAAAAGGGCGTATGCGTTTTTTCCTGAATATATTCAGGAAAAAACGCATACGCCCTTTTTGGCCAAGGGCATCATTGTCGACGTTTTGCCGCTTTTCATGTGCTTTACAGGCGATTCGAATCGACCTCCTGAAATCTGTTTCCTGCAATTCTGCCTTGCTTTCAAATCCTCTTCGTTGCCTTCCCTCAATATATTTGTGGACGAGAGTTATCATTTATAACTCTGCAGGTTTGTGAATTGCAGTGCCCCTGAGCTCCATTTTTCAACTCGCTTTTTTGGGAGCTGGCCGCAAAAGCGCAGGATTGCCTCAGGCCCTCTTCTGGTTCCGGGCGGCAGGCTGAGCCTGTGGTTAATTCTTCTTCCTGATGGGAAAATAGAGTGACCTGTGCCTGTCCCAACACCTAGAGCTAGTCTCTCATTGGCTCCCCCTCTTCCCGTTCATCCTCAGGACAAATTGCAAGCTGTATGGAACAGGAGGTTAAAGGTGCTGATTCTCCAAGGAGGGAGATTGCTAGTAAAGCGGCTGGAATGGCAAACCCGAGCACAAGGAGATGAGAAATGAGGTGCGTTTTAGAAAGCTTTCCCGATCACACGGTGTACCACCTTCTGGGTTTCTCATGCATGTTTACGATGTAGGAAGATACCCTTGAACCTGGAGATTTGGGACCCATGGGATGGGTAACAGGCAGTATTACTTTAAAGGCTCTGCGTTTGCTCCCCCAACCTCACCAAAGCTCTCAGTCCTGAGAGTGTCCACCCTTATGTCTCATCCAGCTGTGGGTCTAGATATGGTCAATCCAGGTTGCATCACAGAGCCTGAACGAATTTTGTAAGAATTTCTCTCTCTTTCACTGTCTTTGTTTCACGGGCTTTTAAAAGTAATTTATTTTTATACTGGGGTTTAGCTGCTTTTCACGGCTGAGTTTACGCTGCTTTATACCCACTTGACTCACTTCCAGAGAGATATCAATACATAGGTTTTAAGATTCTTACTAGTCAGATATATTCTTGTGCGGTGAATAGGGGGTGTTGAGTCCAGTTCACTGAGCAAGGAGTAGGTCTTTCTATTACATATTGGGTTTATGGAACGGTAGCTGAGCTCATTTGAACCCCTTGTTTTATGCATCACCCCACCTCACCTTTCCCGTTAAGCAGCCATAGTGTGTTTTCTAAACGTGTGACTCTGTTCTGTTTTGTAATTCAGTTCAAGTGTAGCGGTTTTTACATTCCCTCTATAAGTGATAGCTTATGATAAGTGTCTTTTTCTGTGTGACTTATTTCACTTAGAATCGTCGTGCCTAAATCCACTCATCATGCTGCGACTAGCCTTATGACATTGATTTCATGGCTGAGTGATATTCCATTGTACATAAGGACCACCACTTCTTTATCCATTTTTCTCTTTCCAGGGATATTTAAGGTGTCATGAAGTGGAGGTTCTTGTCAACAGAGCAGCCCTAAACTTTGGGGTGCCTGTGTCTTGCTGATTTTTAGTTTTTCCCAATTTATACGCCCATGAGTGGAAGTGCCCTATGCGCTCTAAGCTGTGTTTTTTCGATGTTTCAGGACACACCGTACACTTCTCCAGAGTGGCTGTTGGCAATTTACATCCCGCCCATCAGCATAGCAAGGCTCCCATTTCTCCATGGCCTGTCCTGCATTTCTGGTTTTGACACTTTTTTCAGCATGGCCCTGTTGACCGATGGGCAGCGAGACTTCTTTGTAGCGCTGATTTGCCTTTCCAGGTTGCTTGGTTGGCCAAAAAGGGCGTATGCGTTTTTTCCTGAATATATTCAGGAAAAAACGCATACGCCCTTTTTGGCCAGGACATCATTGTCGACGTTTTGCCGCTTTTCATGTGCTTTACAGGCGATTCGAATCGACCTCCTGAAATCTGTTTCCTGCAATTCTGCCTTGCTTTCAAATCCTCTTCGTTGCCTTCCCTCAATATATTTGTGGACGAGAGTTATCATTTATAACTCTGCAGGTTTGTGAATTGCAGTGCCCCTGAGCTCCATTTTTCAACTCGCTTTTTTGGGAGCTGGCCGCAAAAGCGCAGGATTGCCTCAGGCCCTCTTCTGGTTCCGGGCGGCAGGCTGAGCCTGTGGTTAATTCTTCTTCCTGATGGGAAAATAGAGTGACCTGTGCCTGTCCCAACACCTAGAGCTAGTCTCTCATTGGCTGCCCCTCTTCCCGTTCATCCTCAGGACAAATTGCAAGCTGTACGGAACAGGAGGTTAAAGGTGCTGGTTCTCCAAGGAGGGAGATTGCTAGTAAAGCGGCTGGAATGGCGAACCCGAGCACAAGGAGATGAGAAATGAGGTGCGTTTTAGAAAGCTTTCCCGATCACACGGTGTACCACCTTCTGGGTTTCTCATGCATGTTTTCGATGTAGGAAGATGCCCTTGAACCTGGAGATTTGGGACCCATGGGATGGGTAACAGGCAGTATTACTTTAAAGGCTCTGCGTTTGCTCCCCCAACCTCACCAAAGCTCTCAGCCCCGAGAGTGTCCACCCTTATGTCTCATCCAGCTGTGGGTCTAGATATGGTCAATCCAGGTTGCATCACAGAGCCTGAACGAATTTTGTAAGAATTTCTCTCTCTTTCACTGTCTTTGTTTCACGGGCTTTTAAAAGTAATTTATTTTTATACTGGGGTTTAGCTGCTTTTCACGGCTGAGTTTACGCTGCTTTATACCCACTTGACTCACTTCCAGAGAGATATCAATACATAGGTTTTAAGATTCTTACTAGTCAGATATATTCTTGTGCGGTGAATAGGGGGTGTTGAGTCCAGTTCACTGAGCAAGGAGTAGGTCTTTCTATTACATATTGGGTTTATGGAACGGTAGCTGAGCTCATTTGAACCCCTTGTTTTATGCATCACCCCACCTCACCTTTCCCGTTAAGCAGCCATAGTGTGTTTTCTAAACGTGTGACTCTGTTCTGTTTTGTAATTCAGTTCAAGTGTAGCGGTTTTTACATTCCCTCTATAAGTGATAGCTTATGATAAGTGTCTTTTTCTGTGTGACTTATTTCACTTAGAATCGTCGTGCCTAAATCCACTCATCATGCTGTGACTAGCCTTATGACATTGATTTCATGGCTGAGTGATATTCCATTGTACATAAGGACCACCACTTCTTTATCCATTTTTCTCTTTCCAGGGATATTTAAGGTGTCATGAAGTGGAGGTTCTTGTCAACAGAGCAGCCCTAAACTTTGGGGTGCCTGTGTCTTGCTGATTTTTAGTTTTTCCCAATTTATACGCCCATGAGTGGAAGTGCCCTATGCGCTCTAAGCTGTGTTTTTTCGATGTTTCAGGACACACCGTACACTTCTCCAGAGTGGCTGTTGGCAATTTACATCCCGCCCATCAGCGTAGCAAGGCTCCCATTTCTCCATGGCCTGTCCTGCATTTCTGGTTTTGACACTTTTTTCAGCATGGCCCTTTTGACCGATGGGCAGCGAGACTTCTTTGTAGCGCTGATTTGCCTTTCCAGGTTGCTTGGTTGGCCAAAAAGGGCGTATGCGTTTTTTCCTGAATATATTCAGGAAAAAACGCATACGCCCTTTTTGGCCAAGGGCATCATTGTCGACGTTTTGCCGCTTTTCATGTGCTTTACAGGCGATTCGAATCGACCTCCTGAAATCTGTTTCCTGCAATTCTGCCTTGCTTTCAAATCCTCTTCGTTGCCTTCCCTCAATATATTTGTGGACGAGAGTTATCATTTATAACTCTGCAGGTTTGTGAATTGCAGTGCCCCTGAGCTCCATTTTTCAACTCGCTTTTTTGGGAGCTGGCCGCAAAAGCGCAGGATTGCCTCAGGCCCTCTTCTGGTTCCGGGCGGCAGGCTGAGCCTGTGGTTAATTCTTCTTCCTGATGGGAAAATAGAGTGACCTGTGCCTGTCCCAACACCTAGAGCTAGTCTCTCATTGGCTGCCCCTCTTCCCGTTCATCCTCAGGACAAATTGCAAGCTGTACGGAACAGGAGGTTAAAGGTGCTGGTTCTCCAAGGAGGGAGATTGCTAGTAAAGCGGCTGGAATGGCGAACCCGAGCACAAGGAGATGAGAAATGAGGTGCGTTTTAGAAAGCTTTCCCGATCACACGGTGTACCACCTTCTGGGTTTCTCATGCATGTTTTCGATGTAGGAAGATGCCCTTGAACCTGGAGATTTGGGACCCATGGGATGGGTAACCGGCAGTATTACTTTAAAGGCTCTGCGTTTGCTCCCCCAACCTCACCAAAGCTCTCAGCCCCGAGAGTGTCCACCCTTATGTCTCATCCAGCTGTGGGTCTAGATATGGTCAATCCAGGTTGCATCACAGAGCCTGAACGAATTTTGTAAGAATTTCTCTCTCTTTCACTGTCTTTGTTTCACGGGCTTTTAAAAGTAATTTATTTTTATACTGGGGTTTAGCTGCTTTTCACGGCTGAGTTTACGCTGCTTTATACCCACTTGACTCACTTCCAGAGAGATATCAATACATAGGTTTTAAGATTCTTACTAGTCAGATATATTCTTGTGCGGTGAATAGGGGGTGTTGAGTCCAGTTCACTGAGCAAGGAGTAGGTCTTTCTATTACATATTGGGTTTATGGAACGGTAGCTGAGCTCATTTGAACCCCTTGTTTTATGCATCACCCCACCTCACCTTTCCCGTTAAGCAGCCATAGTGTGTCTTCTAAACGTGTGACTCTGTTCTGTTTTGTAATTCAGTTCAAGTGTAGCGGTTTTTACATTCCCTCTATAAGTGATAGCTTATGATAAGTGTCTTTTTCTGTGTGACTTATTTCACTTAGAATCGTTGTGCCTACATCTACTCATCATGCTGCTACTAGCCTTATGACATTGATTTCATGGCTGAGTGATATTCCATTGTACATAAGGACCACCACTTCTTTATCCATTTTTCTCTTTCCAGGGATATTTAAGGTGTCATGAAGTGGAGGTTCTTGTCAACAGAGCAGCCCTAAACTTTGGGGTGCCTGTGTCTTGCTGATTTTTAGTTTTCCCAATTTATACGCCCATGAGTGGAAGTGCCCTATGCGCTCTAAGCTGTGTTTTTTCGATGTTTCAGGACACACCGTACACTTCTCCAGAGTGGCTGTTGGCAATTTACATCCCGCCCATCAGCGTAGCAAGGCTCCCATTTCTCCATGGCCTGTCTTGCATTTCTGGTTTTGACACTTTTTTCAGCATGGCCCTTTTGACCGATGGGCAGCGAGACTTCTTTGTAGCGCTGATTTGCCTTTCCAGGTTGCTTGGTTGGCCAAAAAGGGCGTATGCGTTTTTTCCTGAATATATTCAGGAAAAAACGCATACGCCCTTTTTGGCCAAGGGCATCATTGTCGACGTTTTGCCGCTTTTCATGTGCTTTACAGGCGATTCGAATCGACCTCCTGAAATCTGTTTCCTGCAATTCTGCCTTGCTTTCAAATCCTCTTCGTTGCCTTCCCTCAATATATTTGTGGACGAGAGTTATCATTTATAACTCTGCAGGTTTGTGAATTGCAGTGCCCCTGAGCTCCATTTTTCAACTCGCTTTTTTGGGAGCTGGCCGCAAAAGCGCAGGATTGCCTCAGGCCCTCTTCTGGTTCTGGGCGGCAGGCTGAGCCTGTGGTTAATTCTTCTCCCTGATGGGAAAATAGAGTGACCTGTGCCTGTCCCAACACCTAGAGCTAGTCTCTCATTGGCTCCCCCTCTTCCCGTTCATCCTCAGGACAAATTGCAAGCTGTATGGAACAGGAGGTTAAAGGTGCTGATTCTCCAAGGAGGGAGATTGCTAGTAAAGCGGCTGGAATGGCGAACCCGAGCACAAGGAGATGAGAAATGAGGTGCGTTTTAGAAAGCTTTCCCGATCACACGGTGTACCACCTTCTGGGTTTCTCATGCATGTTTTCGATGTAGGAAGATGCCCTTGAACCTGGAGATTTGGGACCCATGGGATGGGTAACAGGCAGTATTACTTTAAAGGCTCTGCGTTTGCTCCCCCAACCTCACCAAAGCTCTCAGCCCCGAGAGTGTCCACCCTTATGTCTCATCCAGCTGTGGGTCTAGATATGGTCAATCCAGGTTGCATCACAGAGCCTGAACGAATTTTGTAAGAATTTCTCTCTCTTTCACTGTCTTTGTTTCACGGGCTTTTAAAAGTAATTTATTTTTATACTGGGGTTTAGCTGCTTTTCACGGCTGAGTTTACGCTGCTTTATACCCACTTGACTCACTTCCAGAGAGATATCAATACATAGGTTTTAAGATTCTTACTAGTCAGATATATTCTTGTGCGGTGAATAGGGGGTGTTGAGTCCAGTTCACTGAGCAAGGAGTAGGTCTTTCTATTACATATTGGGTTTATGGAACGGTAGCTGAGCTCATTTGAACCCCTTGTTTTATGCATCACCCCACCTCACCTTTCCCGTTAAGCAGCCATAGTGTGTTTTCTAAACGTGTGACTCTGTTCTGTTTTGTAATTCAGTTCAAGTGTAGCGGTTTTTACATTCCCTCTATAAGTGATAGCTTATGATAAGTGTCTTTTTCTGTGTGACTTATTTCACTTAGAATCGTCGTGCCTAAATCCACTCATCATGCTGCGACTAGCCTTATGACATTGATTTCATGCCTGAGTGATATTCCATTGTACATAAGGACCACCACTTCTTTATCCATTTTTCTCTTTCCAGGGATATTTAAGGTGTCATGAAGTGGAGGTTCTTGTCAACAGAGCAGCCCTAAACTTTGGGGTGCCTGTGTCTTGCTGATTTTTAGTTTTTCCCAATTTATACGCCCATGAGTGGAAGTGCCCTATGCGCTCTAAGCTGTGTTTTTTCGATGTTTCAGGACACACCGTACACTTCTCCAGAGTGGCTGTTGGCAATTTACATCCCGCCCATCAGCGTAGCAAGGCTCCCATTTCTCCATGGCCTGT
The DNA here is from genome assembly GCF_028023285.1 of Balaenoptera ricei. Classification (NCBI taxonomy): domain Eukaryota; kingdom Metazoa; phylum Chordata; class Mammalia; order Artiodactyla; family Balaenopteridae; genus Balaenoptera; species Balaenoptera ricei. Next base: position 85,889 of record NW_026777554.1, read on the forward strand.
CCTGCATTTCTGGTTTTGACACTTTTTTCAGCATGGCCCTTTTGACCGATGGGCAGCGAGACTTCTTTGTAGCGCTGATTTGCCTTTCCAGGTTGCTTGGTTGGCCAAAAAGGGCGTATGCGTTTTTTCCTGAATATATTCAGGAAAAAACGCATACGCCCTTTTTGGCCAAGGGCATCATTGTCGACGTTTTGCCGCTTTTCATGTGCTTTACAGGCGATTCGAATCGACCTCCTGAAATCTGTTTCCTGCAATTCTGCCTTGCTTTCAAATCCTCTTCGTTGCCTTCCCTCAATATATTTGTGGACGAGAGTTATCATTTATAACTCTGCAGGTTTGTGAATTGCAGTGCCCCTGAGCTCCATTTTTCAACTCGCTTTTTTGGGAGCTGGCCGCAAAAGCGCAGGATTGCCTCAGGCCCTCTTCTGGTTCCGGGCGGCAGGCTGAGCCTGTGGTTAATTCTTCTTCCTGATGGGAAAATAGAGTGACCTGTGCCTGTCCCAACACCTAGAGCTAGTCTCTCATTGGCTCCCCCTCTTCCCGTTCATCCTCAGGACAAATTGCAAGCTGTATGGAACAGGAGGTTAAAGGTGCTGATTCTCCAAGGAGGGAGATTGCTAGTAAAGCGGCTGGAATGGCAAACCCGAGCACAAGGAGATGAGAAATGAGGTGCGTTTTAGAAAGCTTTCCCGATCACACGGTGTACCACCTTCTGGGTTTCTCATGCATGTTTTCGATGTAGGAAGATACCCTTGAACCTGGAGATTTGGGACCCATGGGATGGGTAACAGGCAGTATTACTTTAAAGGCTCTGCGTTTGCTCCCCCAACCTCACCAAAGCTCTCAGTCCTGAGAGTGTCCACCCTTATGTCTCATCCAGCTGTGGGTCTAGATATGGTCAATCCAGGTTGCATCACAGAGCCTGAACGAATTTTGTAAGAATTTCTCTCTCTTTCACTGTCTTTGTTTCACGGGCTTTTAAAAGTAATTTATTTTTATACTGGGGTTTAGCTGCTTTTCACGGCTGAGTTTACGCTGCTTTATACCCACTTGACTCACTTCCAGAGAGATATCAATACATAGGTTTTAAGATTCTTACTAGTCAGATATATTCTTGTGCGGTGAATAGGGGGTGTTGAGTCCAGTTCACTGAGCAAGGAGTAGGTCTTTCTATTACATATTGGGTTTATGGAACGGTAGCTGAGCTCATTTGAACCCCTTGTTTTATGCATCACCCCACCTCACCTTTCCCGTTAAGCAGCCATAGTGTGTTTTCTAAACGTGTGACTCTGTTCTGTTTTGTAATTCAGTTCAAGTGTAGCGGTTTTTACATTCCCTCTATAAGTGATAGCTTATGATAAGTGTCTTTTTCTGTGTGACTTATTTCACTTAGAATCGTCGTGCCTAAATCCACTCATCATGCTGCGACTAGCCTTATGACATTGATTTCATGGCTGAGTGATATTCCATTGTACATAAGGACCACCACTTCTTTATCCATTTTTCTCTTTCCAGGGATATTTAAGGTGTCATGAAGTGGAGGTTCTTGTCAACAGAGCAGCCCTAAACTTTGGGGTGCCTGTGTCTTGCTGATTTTTAGTTTTTCCCAATTTATACGCCCATGAGTGGAAGTGCCCTATGCGCTCTAAGCTGTGTTTTTTCGATGTTTCAGGACACACCGTACACTTCTCCAGAGTGGCTGTTGGCAATTTACATCCCGCCCATCAGCGTAGCAAGGCTCCCATTTCTCCATGGCCTGTCCTGCATTTCTGGTTTTGACACTTTTTTCAGCATGGCCCTTTTGACCGATGGGCAGCGAGACTTCTTTGTAGCGCTGATTTGCCTTTCCAGGTTGCTTGGTTGGCCAAAAAGGGCGTATGCGTTTTTTCCTGAATATATTCAGGAAAAAACGCATACGCCCTTTTTGGCCAAGGGCATCATTGTCGACGTTTTGCCGCTTTTCATGTGCTTTACAGGCGATTCGAATCGACCTCCTGAAATCTGTTTCCTGCAATTCTGCCTTGCTTTCAAATCCTCTTCGTTGCCTTCCCTCAATATATTTGTGGACGAGAGTTATCATTTATAACTCTGCAGGTTTGTGAATTGCAGTGCCCCTGAGCTCCATTTTTCAACTCGCTTTTTTGGGAGCTGGCCGCAAAAGCGCAGGATTGCCTCAGGCCCTCTTCTGGTTCCGGGCGGCAGGCTGAGCCTGTGGTTAATTCTTCTTCCTGATGGGAAAATAGAGTGACCTGTGCCTGTCCCAACACCTAGAGCTAGTCTCTCATTGGCTGCCCCTCTTCCCGTTCATCCTCAGGACAAATTGCAAGCTGTACGGAACAGGAGGTTAAAGGTGCTGGTTCTCCAAGGAGGGAGATTGCTAGTAAAGCGGCTGGAATGGCGAACCCGAGCACAAGGAGATGAGAAATGAGGTGCGTTTTAGAAAGCTTTCCCGATCACACGGTGTACCACCTTCTGGGTTTCTCATGCATGTTTTCGATGTAGGAAGATGCCCTTGAACCTGGAGATTTGGGACCCATGGGATGGGTAACAGGCAGTATTACTTTAAAGGCTCTGCGTTTGCTCCCCCAACCTCACCAAAGCTCTCAGCCCCGAGAGTGTCCACCCTTATGTCTCATCCAGCTGTGGGTCTAGATATGGTCAATCCAGGTTGCATCACAGAGCCTGAACGAATTTTGTAAGAATTTCTCTCTCTTTCACTGTCTTTGTTTCACGGGCTTTTAAAAGTAATTTATTTTTATACTGGGTTTTAGCTGCTTTTCACGGCTGAGTTTACGCTGCTTTATACCCACTTGACTCACTTCCAGAGAGATATCAATACATAGGTTTTAGGATTCTTACTAGTCAGATATATTCTTGTGCGGTGAATAGGGGGTGTTGAGTCCAGTTCACTGAGCAAGGAGTAGGTCTTTCTATTACATATTGGGTTTATGGAACGGTAGCTGAGCTCATTTGAACCCCTTGTTTTATGCATCACCCCACCTCACCTTTCCCGTTAAGCAGCCATAGTGTGTTTTCTAAACGTGTGACTCTGTTCTGTTTTGTAATTCAGTTCAAGTGTAGCGGTTTTTACATTCCCTCTATAAGTGATAGCTTATGATAAGTGTCTTTTTCTGTGTGACTTATTTCACTTAGAATCGTCGTGCCTAAATCCACTCATCATGCTGCGACTAGCCTTATGACATTGATTTCATGGCTGAGTGATATTCCATTGTACATAAGGACCACCACTTCTTTATCCATTTTTCTCTTTCCAGGGATATTTAAGGTGTCATGAAGTGGAGGTTCTTGTCAACAGAGCAGCCCTAAACTTTGGGGTGCCTGTGTCTTGCTGATTTTTAGTTTTTCCCAATTTATACGCCCATGAGTGGAAGTGCCCTATGCGCTCTAAGCTGTGTTTTTTCGATGTTTCAGGACACACCGTACACTTCTCCAGAGTGGCTGTTGGCAATTTACATCCCGCCCATCAGCGTAGCAAGGCTCCCATTTCTCCATGGCCTGTCCTGCATTTCTGGTTTTGACACTTTTTTCAGCATGGCCCTTTTGACCGATGGGCAGCGAGACTTCTTTGTAGCGCTGATTTGCCTTTCCAGGTTGCTTGGTTGGCCAAAAAGGGCGTATGCGTTTTTTCCTGAATATATTCAGGAAAAAACGCATACGCCCTTTTTGGCCAAGGGCATCATTGTCGACGTTTTGCCGCTTTTCATGTGCTTTACAGGCGATTCGAATCGACCTCCTGAAATCTGTTTCCTGCAATTCTGCCTTGCTTTCAAATCCTCTTCGTTGCCTTCCCTCAATATATTTGTGGACGAGAGTTATCATTTATAACTCTGCAGGTTTGTGAATTGCAGTGCCCCTGAGCTCCATTTTTCAACTCGCTTTTTTGGGAGCTGGCCGCAAAAGCGCAGGATTGCCTCAGGCCCTCTTCTGGTTCCGGGCGGCAGGCTGAGCCTGTGGTTAATTCTTCTTCCTGATGGGAAAATAGAGTGACCTGTGCCTGTCCCAACACCTAGAGCTAGTCTCTCATTGGCTGCCCCTCTTCCCGTTCATCCTCAGGACAAATTGCAAGCTGTACGGAACAGGAGGTTAAAGGTGCTGGTTCTCCAAGGAGGGAGATTGCTAGTAAAGCGGCTGGAATGGCGAACCCGAGCACAAGGAGATGAGAAATGAGGTGCGTTTTAGAAAGCTTTCCCGATCACACGGTGTACCACCTTCTGGGTTTCTCATGCATGTTTTCGATGTAGGAAGATGCCCTTGAACCTGGAGATTTGGGACCCATGGGATGGGTAATAGGCAGTATTACTTTAAAGGCTCTGCGTTTGCTCCCCCAACCTCACCAAAGCTCTCAGCCCCGAGAGTGTCCACCCTTATGTCTCATCCAGCTGTGGGTCTAGATATGGTCAATCCAGGTTGCATCACAGAGCCTGAACGAATTTTGTAAGAATTTCTCTCTCTTTCACTGTCTTTGTTTCACGGGCTTTTAAAAGTAATTTATTTTTATACTGGGGTTTAGCTGCTTTTCACGGCTGAGTTTACGCTGCTTTATACCCACTTGACTCACTTCCAGAGAGATATCAATACATAGGTTTTAAGATTCTTACTAGTCAGATATATTCTTGTGCGGTGAATAGGGGGTGTTGAGTCCAGTTCACTGAGCAAGGAGTAGGTCTTTCTATTACATATTGGGTTTATGGAACGGTAGCTGAGCTCATTTGAACCCCTTGTTTTATGCATCACCCCACCTCACCTTTCCCGTTAAGCAGCCATAGTGTGTTTTCTAAACGTGTGACTCTGTTCTGTTTTGTAATTCAGTTCAAGTGTAGCGGTTTTTACATTCCCTCTATAAGTGATAGCTTATGATAAGTGTCTTTTTCTGTGTGACTTATTTCACTTAGAATCGTCGTGCCTAAATCCACTCATCATGCTGCGACTAGCCTTATGACATTGATTTCATGGCTGAGTGATATTCCATTGTACATAAGGACCACCACTTCTTTATCCATTTTTCTCTTTCCAGGGATATTTAAGGTGTCATGAAGTGGAGGTTCTTGTCAACAGAGCAGCCCTAAACTTTGGGGTGCCTGTGTCTTGCTGATTTTTAGTTTTTCCCAATTTATACGCCCATGAGTGGAAGTGCCCTATGCGCTCTAAGCTGTGTTTTTTCGATGTTTCAGGACACACCGTACACTTCTCCAGAGTGGCTGTTGGCAATTTACATCCCGCCCATCAGCGTAGCAAGGCTCCCATTTCTCCATGGCCTGTCCTGCATTTCTGGTTTTGACAGTTTTTTCAGCATGGCCCTTTTGACCGATGGGCAGCGAGACTTCTTTGTAGCGCTGATTTGCCTTTCCAGGTTGCTTGGTTGGCCAAAAAGGGCGTATGCGTTTTTTCCTGAATATATTCAGGAAAAAACGCATACGCCCTTTTTGGCCAAGGGCATCATTGTCGACGTTTTGCCGCTTTTCATGTGCTTTACAGGCGATTCGAATCGACCTCCTGAAATCTGTTTCCTGCAATTCTGCCTTGCTTTCAAATCCTCTTCGTTGCCTTCCCTCAATATATTTGTGGACGAGAGTTATCATTTATAACTCTGCAGGTTTGTGAATTGCAGTGCCCCTGAGCTCCATTTTTCAACTCGCTTTTTTGGGAGCTGGCCGCAAAAGCGCAGGATTGCCTCAGGCCCTCTTCTGGTTCCGGGCGGCAGGCTGAGCCTGTGGTTAATTCTTCTTCCTGATGGGAAAATAGAGTGACCTGTGCCTGTCCCAACACCTAGAGCTAGTCTCTCATTGGCTGCCCCTCTTCCCGTTCATCCTCAGGACAAATTGCAAGCTGTACGGAACAGGAGGTTAAAGGTGCTGGTTCTCCAAGGAGGGAGATTGCTAGTAAAGCGGCTGGAATGGCGAACCCGAGCACAAGGAGATGAGAAATGAGGTGCGTTTTAGAAAGCTTTCCCGATCACACGGTGTACCACCTTCTGGGTTTCTCATGCATGTTTTCGATGTAGGAAGATGCCCTTGAACCTGGAGATTTGGGACCCATGGGATGGGTAACAGGCAGTATTACTTTAAAGGCTCTGCGTTTGCTCCCCCAACCTCACCAAAGCTCTCAGCCCCGAGAGTGTCCACCCTTATGTCTCATCCAGCTGTGGGTCTAGATATGGTCAATCCAGGTTGCATCACAGAGCCTGAACGAATTTTGTAAGAATTTCTCTCTCTTTCACTGTCTTTGTTTCACGGGCTTTTAAAAGTAATTTATTTTTATACTGGGGTTTAGCTGCTTTTCACGGCTGAGTTTACGCTGCTTTATACCCACTTGACTCACTTCCAGAGAGATATCAATACATAGGTTTTAGGATTCTTACTAGTCAGATATATTCTTGTGCGGTGAATAGGGGGTGTTGAGTCCAGTTCACTGAGCAAGGAGTAGGTCTTTCTATTACATATTGGGTTTATGGAACGGTAGCTGAGCTCATTTGAACCCCTTGTTTTATGCATCACCCCACCTCACCTTTCCCGTTAAGCAGCCATAGTGTGTTTTCTAAACGTGTGACTCTGTTCTGTTTTGTAATTCAGTTCAAGTGTAGCGGTTTTTACATTCCCTCTATAAGTGATAGCTTATGATAAGTGTCTTTTTCTGTGTGACTTATTTCACTTAGAATCGTCGTGCCTAAATCCACTCATCATGCTGCGACTAGCCTTATGACATTGATTTCATGGCTGAGTGATATTCCATTGTACATAAGGACCACCACTTCTTTATCCATTTTTCTCTTTCCAGGGATATTTAAGGTGTCATGAAGTGGAGGTTCTTGTCAACAGAGCAGCCCTAAACTTTGGGGTGCCTGTGTCTTGCTGATTTTTAGTTTTTCCCAATTTATACGCCCATGAGTGGAAGTGCCCTATGCGCTCTAAGCTGTGTTTTTTCGATGTTTCAGGACACACCGTACACTTCTCCAGAGTGGCTGTTGGCAATTTACATCCCGCCCATCAGCGTAGCAAGGCTCCCATTTCTCCATGGCCTGTCCTGCATTTCTGGTTTTGACACTTTTTTCAGCATGGCCCTTTTGACCGATGGGCAGCGAGACTTCTTTGTAGCGCTGATTTGCCTTTCCAGGTTGCTTGGTTGGCCAAAAAGGGCGTATGCGTTTTTTCCTGAATATATTCAGGAAAAAACGCATACGCCCTTTTTGGCCAAGGGCATCATTGTCGACGTTTTGCCGCTTTTCATGTGCTTTACAGGCGATTCGAATCGACCTCCTGAAATCTGTTTCCTGCAATTCTGCCTTGCTTTCAAATCCTCTTCGTTGCCTTCCCTCAATATATTTGTGGACGAGAGTTATCATTTATAACTCTGCAGGTTTGTGAATTGCAGTGCCCCTGAGCTCCATTTTTCAACTCGCTTTTTTGGGAGCTGGCCGCAAAAGCGCAGGATTGCCTCAGGCCCTCTTCTGGTTCCGGGCGGCAGGCTGAGCCTGTGGTTAATTCTTCTTCCTGATGGGAAAATAGAGTGACCTGTGCCTGTCCCAACACCTAGAGCTAGTCTCTCATTGGCTGCCCCTCTTCCCGTTCATCCTCAGGACAAATTGCAAGCTGTACGGAACAGGAGGTTAAAGGTGCTGGTTCTCCAAGGAGGGAGATTGCTAGTAAAGCGGCTGGAATGGCGAACCCGAGCACAAGGAGATGAGAAATGAGGTGCGTTTTAGAAAGCTTTCCCGATCACACGGTGTACCACCTTCTGGGTTTCTCATGCATGTTTTCGATGTAGGAAGATGCCCTTGAACCTGGAGATTTGGGACCCATGGGATGGGTAATAGGCAGTATTACTTTAAAGGCTCTGCGTTTGCTCCCCCAACCTCACCAAAGCTCTCAGCCCCGAGAGTGTCCACCCTTATGTCTCATCCAGCTGTGGGTCTAGATATGGTCAATCCAGGTTGCATCACAGAGCCTGAACGAATTTTGTAAGAATTTCTCTCTCTTTCACTGTCTTTGTTTCACGGGCTTTTAAAAGTAATTTATTTTTATACTGGGGTTTAGCTGCTTTTCACGGCTGAGTTTACGCTGCTTTATACCCACTTGACTCACTTCCAGAGAGATATCAATACATAGGTTTTAAGATTCTTACTAGTCAGATATATTCTTGTGCGGTGAATAGGGGGTGTTGAGTCCAGTTCACTGAGCAAGGAGTAGGTCTTTCTATTACATATTGGGTTTATGGAACGGTAGCTGAGCTCATTTGAACCCCTTGTTTTATGCATCACCCCACCTCACCTTTCCCGTTAAGCAGCCATAGTGTGTTTTCTAAACGTGTGACTCTGTTCTGTTTTGTAATTCAGTTCAAGTGTAGCGGTTTTTACATTCCCTCTATAAGTGATAGCTTATGATAAGTGTCTTTTTCTGTGTGACTTATTTCACTTAGAATCGTCGTGCCTAAATCCACTCATCATGCTGCGACTAGCCTTATGACATTGATTTCATGGCTGAGTGATATTCCATTGTACATAAGGACCACCACTTCTTTATCCATTTTTCTCTTTCCAGGGATATTTAAGGTGTCATGAAGTGGAGGTTCTTGTCAACAGAGCAGCCCTAAACTTTGGGGTGCCTGTGTCTTGCTGATTTTTAGTTTTTCCCAATTTATACGCCCATGAGTGGAAGTGCCCTATGCGCTCTAAGCTGTGTTTTTTCGATGTTTCAGGACACACCGTACACTTCTCCAGAGTGGCTGTTGGCAATTTACATCCCGCCCATCAGCGTAGCAAGGCTCCCATTTCTCCATGGCCTGTCCTGCATTTCTGGTTTTGACACTTTTTTCAGCATGGCCCTTTTGACCAATGGGCAGCGAGACTTCTTTGTAGCGCTGATTTGCCTTTCCAGGTTGCTTGGTTGGCCAAAAAGGGCGTATGCGTTTTTTCCTGATTATATTCAGGAAAAAACGCATACGCCCTTTTTGGCCAAGGGCATCATTGTCGACGTTTTGCCGCTTTTCATGTGCTTTACAGGCGATTCGAATCGACCTCCTGAAATCTGTTTCCTGCAATTCTGCCTTGCTTTCAAATCCTCTTCGTTGCCTTCCCTCAATATATTTGTGGACGAGAGTTATCATTTATAACTCTGCAGGTTTGTGAATTGCAGTGCCCCTGAGCTCCATTTTTCAACTCGCTTTTTTGGGAGCTGGCCGCAAAAGCGCAGGATTGCCTCAGGCCCTCTTCTGGTTCCGGGCGGCAGGCTGAGCCTGTGGTTAATTCTTCTTCCTGATGGGAAAATAGAGTGACCTGTGCCTGTCCCAACACCTAGAGCTAGTCTCTCATTGGCTGCCCCTCTTCCCGTTCATCCTCAGGACAAATTGCAAGCTGTACGGAACAGGAGGTTAAAGGTGCTGGTTCTCCAAGGAGGGAGATTGCTAGTAAAGCGGCTGGAATGGCGAACCCGAGCACAAGGAGATGAGAAATGAGGTGCGTTTTAGAAAGCTTTCCCGATCACACGGTGTACCACCTTCTGGGTTTCTCATGCATGTTTTCGATGTAGGAAGATGCCCTTGAACCTGGAGATTTGGGACCCATGGGATGGGTAACAGGCAGTATTACTTTAAAGGCTCTGTGTTTGCTCCCCCAACCTCACCAAAGCTCTCAGCCCCGAGAGTGTCCACCCTTATGTCTCATCCAGCTGTGGGTCTAGATATGGTCAATCCAGGTTGCATCACAGAGCCTGAACGAATTTTGTAAGAATTTCTCTCTCTTTCACTGTCTTTGTTTCACGGGCTTTTAAAAGTAATTTATTTTTATACTGGGGTTTAGCTGCTTTTCACGGCTGAGTTTACGCTGCTTTATACCCACTTGACTCACTTCCAGAGAGATATCAATACATAGGTTTTAAGATTCTTACTAGTCAGATATATTCTTGTGCGGTGAATAGGGGGTGTTGAGTCCAGTTCACTGAGCAAGGAGTAGGTCTTTCTATTACATATTGGGTTTATGGAACGGTAGCTGAGCTCATTTCAACCCCTTGTTTTATGCATCACCCCACCTCACCTTTCCCGTTAAGCAGCCATAGTGTGTTTTCTAAACGTGTGACTCTGTTCTGTTTTGTAATTCAGTTCAAGTGTAGCGGTTTTTACATTCCCTCTATAAGTGATAGCTTATGATAAGTGTCTTTTTCTGTGTGACTTATTTCACTTAGAATCGTCGTGCCTACATCTACTCATCATGCTGCTACTAGCCTTATGACATTGATTTCATGGCTGAGTGATATTCCATTGTACATAAGGACCACCACTTCTTTATCCATTTTTCTCTTTCCAGGGATATTTAAGGTGTCATGAAGTGGAGGTTCTTGTCAACAGAGCAGCCCTAAACTTTGGGGTGCCTGTGTCTTGCTGATTTTTAGTTTTCCCAATTTATACGCCCATGAGTGGAAGTGCCCTATGCGCTCTAAGCTGTGTTTTTTCGATGTTTCAGGACACACCGTACACTTCTCCAGAGTGGCTGTTGGCAATTTACATCCCGCCCATCAGCGTAGCAAGGCTCCCATTTCTCCATGGCCTGTCTTGCATTTCTGGTTTTGACACTTTTTTCAGCATGGCCCTTTTGACCGATGGGCAGCGAGACTTCTTTGTAGCGCTGATTTGCCTTTCCAGGTTGCTTGGTTGGCCAAAAAGGGCGTATGCGTTTTTTCCTGAATATATTCAGGAAAAAACGCATACGCCCTTTTTGGCCAAGGGCATCATTGTCGACGTTTTGCCGCTTTTCATGTGCTTTACAGGCGATTCGAATCGACCTCCTGAAATCTGTTTCCTGCAATTCTGCCTTGCTTTCAAATCCTCTTCGTTGCCTTCCCTCAATATATTTGTGGACGAGAGTTATCATTTATAACTCTGCAGGTTTGTGAATTGCAGTGCCCCTGAGCTCCATTTTTCAACTCGCTTTTTTGGGAGCTGGCCGCAAAAGCGCAGGATTGCCTCAGGCCCTCTTCTGGTTCCGGGCGGCAGGCTGAGCCTGTGGTTAATTCTTCTTCCTGATGGGAAAATAGAGTGACCTGTGCCTGTCCCAACACCTAGAGCTAGTCTCTCATTGGCTGCCCCTCTTCCCGTTCATCCTCAGGACAAATTGCAAGCTGTACGGAACAGGAGGTTAAAGGTGCTGGTTCTCCAAGGAGGGAGATTGCTAGTAAAGCGGCTGGAATGGCGAACCCGAGCACAAGGAGTTGAGAAATGAGGTGCGTTTTAGAAAGCTTTCCCGATCACACGGTGTACCACCTTCTGGGTTTCTCATGCATGTTTTCGATGTAGGAAGATGCCCTTGAACCTGGAGATTTGGGACCCATGGGATGGGTAACAGGCAGTATTACTTTAAAGGCTCTGCGTTTGCTCCCCCAAACTCACCAAACCTCTCAGCCCCGAGAGTGTCCACCCTTATGTCTCATCCAGCTGTGGGTCTAGATATGGTCAATCCAGGTTGCATCACAGCCCCTGAACGAATTTTGTAAGAATTTCTCTCTCTTTCACTGTCTTTGTTTCACGGGCTTTTAAAAGTAATTTATTTTTATAATGGGGTTTAGCTGCTTTTCCCGGCTGTGTTTATGCCGCTTTACACCCACTTGACTCACTTCCAGAGAGATATCAATACATAGGTTTTAAGATTCTTACTAGTCAGATATATTCTTGTGCGGTGAATAGGGGGTGTTGAGTCCAGTTCACTGAGCAAGGAGTAGGTCTTTCTATTACATATTGGGTTTATGGAACGGTAGCTGAGCTCATTTGAAACCCTTGTTTTATTCATCACCCCACCTCACCTTTCCCGTTAAGCAGCCATAGTGTGTCTTCTAAACGTGTGACTCTGTTCTGTTTTGTAATTCAGTTCAAGTGTAGCGGTTTTTACATTCCCTCTATAAGTGATAGCTTATGATAAGTGTCTTTTTCTGTGTGACTTATTTCACTTAGAATCGTCGTGCCTACATCCACTCATCATGCTGCGACTAGCCTTATGACATTGATTTCATGGCTGAGTGATATTCCATTGTACATAAGGACCACCACTTCTTTATCCATTTTTCTCTTTCCAGGGATATTTAAGGTGTCATGAAGTGGAGGTTCTTGTCAACAGAGCAGCCCTAAACTTTGGGGTGCCTGTGTCTTGCTGATTTTTAGTTTTCCCAATTTATACGCCCATGAGTGGAAGTGCCCTATGCGCTCTAAGCTGTGTTTTTTCGATGTTTCAGGACACACCGTACACTTCTCCAGAGTGGCTGTTGGCAATTTACATCCCGCCCATCAACGTAGCAAGGCTCCCATTTCTCCATGGCCTGTCCTGCATTTCTGGTTTTGACACTTTTTTCAGCATGGCCCTTTTGACCGATGGGCAGCGAGACTTCTTTGTAGCGCTGATTTGCCTTTCCAGGTTGCTTGGTTGGCCAAAAAGGGCGTATGCGTTTTTTCCTGAATATATTCAGGAAAAAACGCATACGCCCTTTTTGGCCAAGGGCATCATTGTCGACGTTTTGCCGCTTTTCATGTGCTTTACAGGCGATTCGAATCGACCTCCTGAAATCTGTTTCCTGCAATTCTGCCTTGCTTTCAAATCCTCTTCGTTGCCTTCCCTCAATATATTTGTGGACGAGAGTTATCATTTATAACTCTGCAGGTTTGTGAATTGCAGTGCCCCTGAGCTCCATTTTTCAACTCGCTTTTTTGGGAGCTGGCCGCAAAAGCGCAGGATTGCCTCAGGCCCTCTTCTGGTTCCGGGCGGCAGGCTGAGCCTGTGGTTAATTCTTCTTCCTGATGGGAAAATAGAGTGACCTGTGCCTGTCCCAACACCTAGAGCTAGTCTCTCATTGGCTGCCCCTCTTCCCGTTCATCCTCAGGACAAATTGCAAGCTGTACGGAACAGGAGGTTAAAGGTGCTGGTTCTCCAAGGAGGGAGATTGCTAGTAAAGCGGCTGGAATGGCGAACCCGAGCACAAGGAGATGAGAAATGAGGTGCGTTTTAGAAAGCTTTCCCGATCACACGGTGTACCACCTTCTGGGTTTCTCATGCATGTTTTCGATGTAGGAAGATGCCCTTGAACCTGGAGATTTGGGACCCATGGGATGGGTAACAGGCAGTATTACTTTAAAGGCTCTGCGTTTGCTCCCCCAACCTCACCAAAGCTCTCAGCCCCGAGAGTGTCCACCCTTATGTCTCATCCAGCTGTGGGTCTAGATATGGTCAATCCAGGTTGCATCACAGCCCCTGAACGAATTTTGTAAGAATTTCTCTCTCTTTCACTGTCTTTGTTTCACGGGCTTTTAAAAGTAATTTATTTTTATACTGGGGTTTAGCTGCTTTTCACGGCTGAGTTTACGCTGCTTTATACCCACTTGACTCACTTCCAGAGAGATATCAATACATAGGTTTTAAGATTCTTACTAGTCAGATATATTCTTGTGCGGTGAATAGGGGGTGTTGAGTCCAGTTCACTGAGCAAGGAGTAGGTCTTTCTATTACATATTGGGTTTATGGAACGGTAGCTGAGCTCATTTGAACCCCTTGTTTTATGCATCACCCCACCTCACCTTTCCCGTTAAGCAGCCATAGTGTGTCTTCTAAACGTGTGACTCTGTTCTGTTTTGTAATTCAGTTCAAGTGTAGCGGTTTTTACATTCCCTCTATAAGTGATAGCTTATGATAAGTGTCTTTTTCTGTGTGACTTATTTCACTTAGAATCGTCGTGCCTACATCTACTCATCATGCTGCTACTAGCCTTATGACATTGATTTCATGGCTGAGTGATATTCCATTGTACATAAGGACCACCACTTCTTTATCCATTTTTCTCTTTCCAGAGATATTTAAGGTGTCATGAAGTGGAGGTTCTTGTCAACAGAGCAGCCCTAAACTTTGGGGTGCCTGTGTCTTGCTGATTTTTAGTTTTCCCAATTTATACGCCCATGAGTGGAAGTGCCCTATGCGCTCTAAGCTGTGTTTTTTCGATGTTTCAGGACACACCGTACACTTCTCCAGAGTGGCTGTTGGCAATTTACATCCCGCCCATCAGCGTAGCAAGGCTCCCATTTCTCCATGGCCTGTCCTGCATTTCTGGTTTTGACACTTTTTTCAGCATGGCCCTTTTGACCGATGGGCAGCGAGACTTCTTTGTAGCGCTGATTTGCCTTTCCAGGTTGCTTGGTTGGCCAAAAAGGGCGTATGCGTTTTTTCCTGAATATATTCAGGAAAAAACGCATACGCCCTTTTTGGCCAAGGGCATCATTGTCGACGTTTTGCCGCTTTTCATGTGCTTTACAGGCGATTCGAATCGACCTCCTGAAATCTGTTTCCTGCAATTCTGCCTTGCTTTCAAATCCTCTTCGTTGCCTTCCCTCAATATATTTGTGGACGAGAGTTATCATTTATAACTCTGCAGGTTTGTGAATTGCAGTGCCCCTGAGCTCCATTTTTCAACTCGCTTTTTTGGGAGCTGGCCGCAAAAGCGCAGGATTGCCTCAGGCCCTCTTCTGGTTCCGGGCGGCAGGCTGAGCCTGTGGTTAATTCTTCTTCCTGATGGGAAAATAGAGTGACCTGTGCCTGTCCCAACACCTAGAGCTAGTCTCTCATTGGCTGCCCCTCTTCCCGTTCATCCTCAGGACAAATTGCAAGCTGTACGGAACAGGAGGTTAAAGGTGCTGGTTCTCCAGGGAGGGAGATTGCTAGTAAAGCGGCTGGAATGGCGAACCCGAGCACAAGGAGTTGAGAAATGAGGTGCGTTTTAGAAAGCTTTCCCGATCACACGGTGTACCACCTTCTGGGTTTCTCATGCATGTTTTCGATGTAGGAAGATGCCCTTGAACCTGGAGATTTGGGACCCATGGGATGGGTAACAGGCAGTATTACTTTAAAGGCTCTGCGTTTGCTCCCCCAAACTCACCAAACCTCTCAGCCCCGAGAGTGTCCACCCTTATGTCTCATCCAGCTGTGGGTCTAGATATGGTCAATCCAGGTTGCATCACAGAGCCTGAACGAATTTTGTAAGAATTTCTCTCTCTTTCACTGTCTTTGTTTCACGGGCTTTTAAAAGTAATTTATTTTTATAATGGGGTTTAGCTGCTTTTCACGGCTGTGTTTATGCCGCTTTACACCCACTTGACTCACTTCCAGAGAGATATCAATACATAGGTTTTAAGATTCTTACTAGTCAGATATATTCTTGTGCGGTGAATAGGGGGTGTTGAGTCCAGTTCACTGAGCAAGGAGTAGGTCTTTCTATTACATATTGGGTTTATGGAACGGTATCTGAGCTAATTTGAAACCCTTGTTTTATGCATCACCCCACCTCACCTTTCCCGTTAAGCAGCCATAGTGTGTTTTCTAAACGTGTGACTCTTTTCTGTTTTGTAATTCAGTTCAAGTGTAGCGGTTTTTACATTCCCTCTATAAGTGATAGCTTATGATAAGTGTCTTTTTCTGTGTGACTTATTTCACTTAGAATCGTCGTGCCTAAATCCACTCATCATGCTGCTACTAGCCTTATGACATTGATTTCATGGCTGAGTGATATTCCATTGTACATAAGGACCACCACTTCTTTATCCATTTTTCTCTTTCCAGGGATATTTAAGGTGTCATGAAGTGGAGGTTCTTGTCAACAGAGCAGCCCTAAACTTTGGGGTGCCTGTGTCTTGCTGATTTTTAGTTTTCCCAATTTATACGCCCATGAGTGGAAGTGCCCTATGCGCTCTAAGCTGTGTTTTTTCGATGTTTCAGGACACACCGTACACTTCTCCAGAGTGGCTGTTGGCAATTTACATCCCGCCCATCAACGTAGCAAGGCTCCCATTTCTCCATGGCCTGTCCTGCATTTCTGGTTTTGACACTTTTTTCAGCATGGCCCTTTTGACCGATGGGCAGCGAGACTTCTTTGTAGCGCTGATTTGCCTTTCCAGGTTGCTTGGTTGGCCAAAAAGGGCGTATGCGTTTTTTCCTGAATATATTCAGGAAAAAACGCATACGCCCTTTTTGGCCAAGGGCATCATTGTCGACGTTTTGCCGCTTTTCATGTGCTTTACAGGCGATTCGAATCGACCTCCTGAAATCTGTTTCCTGCAATTCTGCCTTGCTTTCAAATCCTCTTCGTTGCCTTCCCTCAATATATTTGTGGACGAGAGTTATCATTTATAACTCTGCAGGTTTGTGAATTGCAGTGCCCCTGAGCTCCATTTTTCAACTCGCTTTTTTGGGAGCTGGCCGCAAAAGCGCAGGATTGCCTCAGGCCCTCTTCTGGTTCCGGGCGGCAGGCTGAGCCTGTGGTTAATTCTTCTTCCTGATGGGAAAATAGAGTGACCTGTGCCTGTCCCAACACCTAGAGCTAGTCTCTCATTGGCTGCCCCTCTTCCCGTTCATCCTCAGGACAAATTGCAAGCTGTACGGAACAGGAGGTTAAAGGTGCTGGTTCTCCAAGGAGGGAGATTGCTAGTAAAGCGGCTGGAATGGCGAACCCGAGCACAAGGAGTTGAGAAATGAGGTGCGTTTTAGAAAGCTTTCCCGATCACACGGTGTACCACCTTCTGGGTTTCTCATGCATGTTTTCGATGTAGGAAGATGCCCTTGAACCTGGAGATTTGGGACCCATGGGATGGGTAACAGGCAGTATTACTTTAAAGGCTCTGCGTTTGCTCCCCCAACCTCACCAAACCTCTCAGCCCCGAGAGTGTCCACCCTTATGTCTCATCCAGCTGTGGGTCTAGATATGGTCAATCCAGGTTGCATCACAGCCCCTGAACGAATTTTGTAAGAATTTCTCTCTCTTTCACTGTCTTTGTTTCACGGGCTTTTAAAAGTAATTTATTTTTATAATGGGGTTTAGCTGCTTTTCACGGCTGTGTTTATGCCGCTTTACACCCACTTGACTCACTTCCAGAGAGATATCAATACATAGGTTTTAAGATTCTTACTAGTCAGATATATTCTTGTGCGGTGAATAGGGGGTGTTGAGTCCAGTTCACTGAGCAAGGAGTAGGTCTTTCTATTACATATTGGGTTTATGGAACGGTAGCTGAGCTCATTTGAAACCCTTGTTTTATTCATCACCCCACCTCACCTTTCCCGTTAAGCAGCCATAGTGTGTCTTCTAAACGTGTGACTCTGTTCTGTTTTGTAATTCAGTTCAAGTGTAGCGGTTTTTACATTCCCTCTATAAGTGATAGCTTATGATAAGTGTCTTTTTCTGTGTGACTTATTTCACTTAGAATCGTCGTGCCTACATCTACTCATCATGCTGCTACTAGCCTTATGACATTGATTTCATGGCTGAGTGATATTCCATTGTACATAAGGACCACCACTTCTTTATCCATTTTTCTCTTTCCAGGGATATTTAAGGTGTCATGAAGTGGAGGTTCTTGTCAACAGAGCAGCCCTAAACTTTGGGGTGCCTGTGTCTTGCTGATTTTTAGTTTTCCCAATTTATACGCCCATGAGTGGAAGTGCCCTATGCGCTCTAAGCTGTGTTTTTTCGATGTTTCAGGACACACCGTACACTTCTCCAGAGTGGCTGTTGGCAATTTACATCCCGCCCATCAACGTAGCAAGGCTCCCATTTCTCCATGGCCTGTCCTGCATTTCTGGTTTTGACACTTTTTTCAGCATGGCCCTTTTGACCGATGGGCAGCGAGACTTCTTTGTAGCGCTGATTTGCCTTTCCAGGTTGCTTGGTTGGCCAAAAAGGGCGTATGCGTTTTTTCCTGAATATATTCAGGAAAAAACGCATACGCCCTTTTTGGCCAAGGGCATCATTGTCGACGTTTTGCCGCTTTTCATGTGCTTTACAGGCGATTCGAATCGACCTCCTGAAATCTGTTTCCTGCAATTCTGCCTTGCTTTCAAATCCTCTTCGTTGCCTTCCCTCAATATATTTGTGGACGAGAGTTATCATTTATAACTCTGCAGGTTTGTGAATTGCAGTGCCCCTGAGCTCCATTTTTCAACTCGCTGTTTTGGGAGCTGGCCGCAAAATCGCAGGATTGCCTCAGGCCCTCTTCTGGTTCTGGGCGGCAGGCTGAGCCTGTGGTTAATTCTTCTTCCTGATGGGAAAATAGAGTGACCTGTGCCTGTCCCAACACCTAGAGCTAGTCTCTCATTGGCTCCCCCTCTTCCCGTTCATCCTCAGGACAAATTGCAAGCTGTATGGAACAGGAGGTTAAAGGTGCTGATTCTCCAAGGAGGGAGATTGCTAGTAAAGCGGCTGGAATGGCGAACCCGAGCACAAGGAGATGAGAAATGAGGTGCGTTTTAGAAAGCTTTCCCGATCACACGGTGTACCACCTTCTGGGTTTCTCATGCATGTTTTCGATGTAGGAAGATGCCCTTGAACCTGGAGATTTGGGACCCATGGGATGGGTAACAGGCAGTATTACTTTAAAGGCTCTGCGTTTGCTCCCCCAACCTCACCAAACCTCTCAGCCCCGAGAGTGTCCACCCTTATGTCTCATCCAGCTGTGGGTCTAGATATGGTCAATCCAGGTTGCATCACAGCCCCTGAACGAATTTTGTAAGAATTTCTCTCTCTTTCACTGTCTTTGTTTCACGGGCTTTTAAAAGTAATTTATTTTTATACTGGGGTTTAGCTGCTTTTCACGGCTGTGTTTATGCCGCTTTACACCCACTTGACTCACTTCCAGAGAGATATCAATACATAGGTTTTAAGATTCTTACTAGTCAGATATATTCTTGTGCGGTGAATAGGGGGTGTTGAGTCCAGTTCACTGAGCAAGGAGTAGGTCTTTCTATTACATATTGGGTTTATGGAACGGTAGCTGAGCTCATTTGAAACCCTTGTTTTATTCATCACCCCACCTCACCTTTCCCGTTAAGCAGCCATAGTGTGTCTTCTAAACGTGTGACTCTGTTCTGTTTTGTAATTCAGTTCAAGTGTAGCGGTTTTTACATTCCCTCTATAAGTGATAGCTTATGATAAGTGTCTTTTTCTGTGTGACTTATTTCACTTAGAATCGTCGTGCCTACATCTACTCATCATGCTGCTACTAGCCTTATGACATTGATTTCATGGCTGAGTGATATTCCATTGTACATAAGGACCACCACTTCTTTATCCATTTTTCTCTTTCCAGGGATATTTAAGGTGTCATGAAGTGGAGGTTCTTGTCAACAGAGCAGCCCTAAACTTTGGGGTGCCTGTGTCTTGCTGATTTTTAGTTTTCCCAATTTATACGCCCATGAGTGGAAGTGCCCTATGCGCTCTAAGCTGTGTTTTTTCGATGTTTCAGGACACACCGTACACTTCTCCAGAGTGGCTGTTGGCAATTTACATCCCGCCCATCAGCGTAGCAAGGCTCCCATTTCTCCATGGCCTGTCCTGCATTTCTGGTTTTGACACTTTTTTCAGCATGGCCCTTTTGACCGATGGGCAGCGAGACTTCTTTGTAGCGCTGATTTGCCTTTCCAGGTTGCTTGGTTGGCCAAAAAGGGCGTATGCGTTTTTTCCTGAATATATTCAGGAAAAAACGCATACGCCCTTTTTGGCCAAGGGCATCATTGTCGACGTTTTGCCGCTTTTCATGTGCTTTACAGGCGATTCGAATCGACCTCCTGAAATCTGTTTCCTGCAATTCTGCCTTGCTTTCAAATCCTCTTCTTTGCCTTCCCTCAATATATTTGTGGACGAGAGTTATCATTTATAACTCTGCAGGTTTGTGAATTGCAGTGCCCCTGAGCTCCATTTTTCAACTCGCTGTTTTGGGAGCTGGCCGCAAAAGCGCAGGATTGCCTCAGGCCCTCTTCTGGTTCTGGGCGGCAGGCTGAGCCTGTGGTTAATTCTTCTTCCTGATGGGAAAATAGAGTGACCTGTGCCTGTCCCAACACCTAGAGCTAGTCTCTCATTGGCTCCCCCTCTTCCCGTTCATCCTCAGGACAAATTGCAAGCTGTATGGAACAGGAGGTTAAAGGTGCTGATTCTCCAAGGAGGGAGATTGCTAGTAAAGCGGCTGGAATGGCGAACCCGAGCACAAGGAGATGAGAAATGAGGTGCGTTTTAGAAAGCTTTCCCGATCACACGGTGTACCACCTTCTGGGTTTCTCATGCATGTTTTCGATGTAGGAAGATGCCCTTGAACCTGGAGATTTGGGACCCATGGGATGGGTAACAGGCAGTATTACTTTAAAGGCTCTGTGTTTGCTCCCCCAACCTCACCAAAGCTCTCAGCCCCGAGAGTGTCCACCCTTATGTCTCATCCAGCTGTGGGTCTAGATATGGTCAATCCAGGTTGCATCACAGAGCCTGAACGAATTTTGTAAGAATTTCTCTCTCTTTCACTGTCTTTGTTTCACGGGCTTTTAAAAGTAATTTATTTTTATACTGGGGTTTAGCTGCTTTTCACGGCTGAGTTTACGCTGCTTTATACCCACTTGACTCACTTCCAGAGAGATATCAATACATAGGTTTTAAGATTCTTACTAGTCAGATATATTCTTGTGCGGTGAATAGGGGGTGTTGAGTCCAGTTCACTGAGCAAGGAGTAGGTCTTTCTATTACATATTGGGTTTATGGAACGGTAGCTGAGCTCATTTGAACCCCTTGTTTTATGCATCACTCCACCTCACCTTTCCCGTTAAGCAGCCATAGTGTGTCTTCTAAACGTGTGACTCTGTTCTGTTTTGTAATTCAGTTCAAGTGTAGCGGTTTTTACATTCCCTCTATAAGTGATAGCTTATGATAAGTGTCTTTTTCTGTGTGACTTATTTCACTTAGAATCGTCGTGCCTAAATCCACTCATCATGCTGCGACTAGCCTTATGACATTGATTTCATGGCTGAGTGATATTCCATTGTACATAAGGACCACCACTTCTTTATCCATTTTTCTCTTTCCAGAGATATTTAAGGTGTCATGAAGTGGAGGTTCTTGTCAACAGAGCAGCCCTAAACTTTGGGGTGCCTGTGTCTTGCTGATTTTTAGTTTTCCCAATTTATACGCCCATGAGTGGAAGTGCCCTATGCGCTCTAAGCTGTGTTTTTTCGATGTTTCAGGACACACCGTACACTTCTCCAGAGTGGCTGTTGGCAATTTACATCCCGCCCATCAGCGTAGCAAGGCTCCCATTTCTCCATGGCCTGTCCTGCATTTCTGGTTTTGACACTTTTTTCAGCATGGCCCTTTTGACCGATGGGCAGCGAGACTTCTTTGTAGCGCTGATTTGCCTTTCCAGGTTGCTTGGTTGGCCAAAAAGGGCGTATGCGTTTTTTCCTGAATATATTCAGGAAAAAACGCATACGCCCTTTTTGGCCAAGGGCATCATTGTCGACGTTTTGCCGCTTTTCATGTGCTTTACAGGCGATTCGAATCGACCTCCTGAAATCTGTTTCCTGCAATTCTGCCTTGCTTTCAAATCCTCTTCGTTGCCTTCCCTCAATATATTTGTGGACGAGAGTTATCATTTATAACTCTGCAGGTTTGTGAATTGCAGTGCCCCTGAGCTCCATTTTTCAACTCGCTTTTTTGGGAGCTGGCCGCAAAAGCGCAGGATTGCCTCAGGCCCTCTTCTGGTTCCGGGCGGCAGGCTGAGCCTGTGGTTAATTCTTCTTCCTGATGGGAAAATAGAGTGACCTGTGCCTGTCCCAACACCTAGAGCTAGTCTCTCATTGGCTGCCCCTCTTCCCGTTCATCCTCAGGACAAATTGCAAGCTGTACGGAACAGGAGGTTAAAGGTGCTGGTTCTCCAGGGAGGGAGATTGCTAGTAAAGCGGCTGGAATGGCGAACCCGAGCACAAGGAGTTGAGAAATGAGGTGCGTTTTAGAAAGCTTTCCCGATCACACGGTGTACCACCTTCTGGGTTTCTCATGCATGTTTTCGATGTAGGAAGATGCCCTTGAACCTGGAGATTTGGGACCCATGGGATGGGTAACAGGCAGTATTACTTTAAAGGCTCTGCGTTTGCTCCCCCAACCTCACCAAACCTCTCAGCCCCGAGAGTGTCCACCCTTATGTCTCATCCAGCTGTGGGTCTAGATATGGTCAATCCAGGTTGCATCACAGCCCCTGAACGAATTTTGTAAGAATTTCTCTCTCTTTCACTGTCTTTGTTTCACGGGCTTTTAAAAGTAATTTATTTTTATAATGGGGTTTAGCTGCTTTTCACGGCTGTGTTTATGCCGCTTTACACCCACTTGACTCACTTCCAGAGAGATATCAATACATAGGTTTTAAGATTCTTACTAGTCAGATATATTCTTGTGCGGTGAATAGGGGGTGTTGAGTCCAGTTCACTGAGCAAGGAGTAGGTCTTTCTATTACATATTGGGTTTATGGAACGGTAGCTGAGCTCATTTGAAACCCTTGTTTTATTCATCACCCCACCTCACCTTTCCCGTTAAGCAGCCATAGTGTGTCTTCTAAACGTGTGACTCTGTTCTGTTTTGTAATTCAGTTCAAGTGTAGCGGTTTTTACATTCCCTCTATAAGTGATAGCTTATGATAAGTGTCTTTTTCTGTGTGACTTATTTCACTTAGAATCGTCGTGCCTACATCTACTCATCATGCTGCTACTAGCCTTATGACATTGATTTCATGGCTGAGTGATATTCCATTGTACATAAGGACCACCACTTCTTTATCCATTTTTCTCTTTCCAGGGATATTTAAGGTGTCATGAAGTGGAGGTTCTTGTCAACAGAGCAGCCCTAAACTTTGGGGTGCCTGTGTCTTGCTGATTTTTAGTTTTCCCAATTTATACGCCCATGAGTGGAAGTGCCCTATGCGCTCTAAGCTGTGTTTTTTCGATGTTTCAGGACACACCGTACACTTCTCCAGAGTGGCTGTTGGCAATTTACATCCCGCCCATCAACGTAGCAAGGCTCCCATTTCTCCATGGCCTGTCCTGCATTTCTGGTTTTGACACTTTTTTCAGCATGGCCCTTTTGACCGATGGGCAGCGAGACTTCTTTGTAGCGCTGATTTGCCTTTCCAGGTTGCTTGGTTGGCCAAAAAGGGCGTATGCGTTTTTTCCTGAATATATTCAGGAAAAAACGCATACGCCCTTTTTGGCCAAGGGCATCATTGTCGACGTTTTGCCGCTTTTCATGTGCTTTACAGGCGATTCGAATCGACCTCCTGAAATCTGTTTCCTGCAATTCTGCCTTGCTTTCAAATCCTCTTCGTTGCCTTCCCTCAATATATTTGTGGACGAGAGTTATCATTTATAACTCTGCAGGTTTGTGAATTGCAGTGCCCCTGAGCTCCATTTTTCAACTCGCTGTTTTGGGAGCTGGCCGCAAAATCGCAGGATTGCCTCAGGCCCTCTTCTGGTTCTGGGCGGCAGGCTGAGCCTGTGGTTAATTCTTCTTCCTGATGGGAAAATAGAGTGACCTGTGCCTGTCCCAACACCTAGAGCTAGTCTCTCATTGGCTCCCCCTCTTCCCGTTCATCCTCAGGACAAATTGCAAGCTGTATGGAACAGGAGGTTAAAGGTGCTGATTCTCCAAGGAGGGAGATTGCTAGTAAAGCGGCTGGAATGGCGAACCCGAGCACAAGGAGATGAGAAATGAGGTGCGTTTTAGAAAGCTTTCCCGATCACACGGTGTACCACCTTCTGGGTTTCTCATGCATGTTTTCGATGTAGGAAGATGCCCTTGAACCTGGAGATTTGGGACCCATGGGATGGGTAACAGGCAGTATTACTTTAAAGGCTCTGCGTTTGCTCCCCCAACCTCACCAAACCTCTCAGCCCCGAGAGTGTCCACCCTTATGTCTCATCCAGCTGTGGGTCTAGATATGGTCAATCCAGGTTGCATCACAGCCCCTGAACGAATTTTGTAAGAATTTCTCTCTCTTTCACTGTCTTTGTTTCACGGGCTTTTAAAAGTAATTTATTTTTATACTGGGGTTTAGCTGCTTTTCACGGCTGTGTTTATGCCGCTTTACACCCACTTGACTCACTTCCAGAGAGATATCAATACATAGGTTTTAAGATTCTTACTAGTCAGATATATTCTTGTGCGGTGAATAGGGGGTGTTGAGTCCAGTTCACTGAGCAAGGAGTAGGTCTTTCTATTACATATTGGGTTTATGGAACGGTAGCTGAGCTCATTTGAAACCCTTGTTTTATTCATCACCCCACCTCACCTTTCCCGTTAAGCAGCCATAGTGTGTCTTCTAAACGTGTGACTCTGTTCTGTTTTGTAATTCAGTTCAAGTGTAGCGGTTTTTACATTCCCTCTATAAGTGATAGCTTATGATAAGTGTCTTTTTCTGTGTGACTTATTTCACTTAGAATCGTCGTGCCTACATCTACTCATCATGCTGCTACTAGCCTTATGACATTGATTTCATGACTGAGTGATATTCCATTGTACATAAGGACCACCACTTCTTTATCCATTTTTCTCTTTCCAGGGATATTTAAGGTGTCATGAAGTGGAGGTTCTTGTCAACAGAGCAGCCCTAAACTTTGGGGTGCCTGTGTCTTGCTGATTTTTAGTTTTCCCAATTTATACGCCCATGAGTGGAAGTGCCCTATGCGCTCTAAGCTGTGTTTTTTCGATGTTTCAGGACACACCGTACACTTCTCCAGAGTGGCTGTTGGCAATTTACATCCCGCCCATCAGCGTAGCAAGGCTCCCATTTCTCCATGGCCTGTCCTGCATTTCTGGTTTTGACACTTTTTTCAGCATGGCCCTTTTGACCGATGGGCAGCGAGACTTCTTTGTAGCGCTGATTTGCCTTTCCAGGTTGCTTGGTTGGCCAAAAAGGGCGTATGCGTTTTTTCCTGAATATATTCAGGAAAAAACGCATACGCCCTTTTTGGCCAAGGGCATCATTGTCGACGTTTTGCCGCTTTTCATGTGCTTTACAGGCGATTCGAATCGACCTCCTGAAATCTGTTTCCTGCAATTCTGCCTTGCTTTCAAATCCTCTTCTTTGCCTTCCCTCAATATATTTGTGGACGAGAGTTATCATTTATAACTCTGCAGGTTTGTGAATTGCAGTGCCCCTGAGCTCCATTTTTCAACTCGCTGTTTTGGGAGCTGGCCGCAAAAGCGCAGGATTGCCTCAGGCCCTCTTCTGGTTCTGGGCGGCAGGCTGAGCCTGTGGTTAATTCTTCTTCCTGATGGGAAAATAGAGTGACCTGTGCCTGTCCCAACACCTAGAGCTAGTCTCTCATTGGCTCCCCCTCTTCCCGTTCATCCTCAGGACAAATTGCAAGCTGTATGGAACAGGAGGTTAAAGGTGCTGATTCTCCAAGGAGGGAGATTGCTAGTAAAGCGGCTGGAATGGCGAACCCGAGCACAAGGAGATGAGAAATGAGGTGCGTTTTAGAAAGCTTTCCCGATCACACGGTGTACCACCTTCTGGGTTTCTCATGCATGTTTTCGATGTAGGAAGATGCCCTTGAACCTGGAGATTTGGGACCCATGGGATGGGTAACAGGCAGTATTACTTTAAAGGCTCTGTGTTTGCTCCCCCAACCTCACCAAAGCTCTCAGCCCCGAGAGTGTCCACCCTTATGTCTCATCCAGCTGTGGGTCTAGATATGGTCAATCCAGGTTGCATCACAGAGCCTGAACGAATTTTGTAAGAATTTCTCTCTCTTTCACTGTCTTTGTTTCACGGGCTTTTAAAAGTAATTTATTTTTATACTGGGGTTTAGCTGCTTTTCACGGCTGAGTTTACGCTGCTTTATACCCACTTGACTCACTTCCAGAGAGATATCAATACATAGGTTTTAAGATTCTTACTAGTCAGATATATTCTTGTGCGGTGAATAGGGGGTGTTGAGTCCAGTTCACTGAGCAAGGAGTAGGTCTTTCTATTACATATTGGGTTTATGGAACGGTAGCTGAGCTCATTTGAACCCCTTGTTTTATGCATCACTCCACCTCACCTTTCCCGTTAAGCAGCCATAGTGTGTCTTCTAAACGTGTGACTCTGTTCTGTTTTGTAATTCAGTTCAAGTGTAGCGGTTTTTACATTCCCTCTATAAGTGATAGCTTATGATAAGTGTCTTTTTCTGTGTGACTTATTTCACTTAGAATCGTCGTGCCTAAATCCACTCATCATGCTGCGACTAGCCTTATGACATTGATTTCATGGCTGAGTGATATTCCATTGTACATAAGGACCACCACTTCTTTATCCATTTTTCTCTTTCCAGGGATATTTAAGGTGTCATGAAGTGGAGGTTCTTGTCAACAGAGCAGCCCTAAACTTTGGGGTGCCTGTGTCTTGCTGATTTTTAGTTTTTCCCAATTTATACGCCCATGAGTGGAAGTGCCCTATGCGCTCTAAGCTGTGTTTTTTCGATGTTTCAGGACACACCGTACACTTCTCCAGAGTGGCTGTTGGCAATTTACATCCCGCCCATCAGCGTAGCAAGGCTCCCATTTCTCCATGGCCTGTCCTGCATTTCTGGTTTTGACACTTTTTTCAGCATGGCCCTTTTGACCGATGGGCAGCGAGACTTCTTTGTAGCGCTGATTTGCCTTTCCAGGTTGCTTGGTTGGCCAAAAAGGGCGTATGCGTTTTTTCCTGAATATATTCAGGAAAAAACGCATACGCCCTTTTTGGCCAAGGGCATCATTGTCGACGTTTTGCCGCTTTTCATGTGCTTTACAGGCGATTCGAATCGACCTCCTGAAATCTGTTTCCTGCAATTCTGCCTTGCTTTCAAATCCTCTTCGTTGCCTTCCCTCAATATATTTGTGGACGAGAGTTATCATTTATAACTCTGCAGGTTTGTGAATTGCAGTGCCCCTGAGCTCCATTTTTCAACTCGCTTTTTTGGGAGCTGGCCGCAAAAGCGCAGGATTGCCTCAGGCCCTCTTCTGGTTCCGGGCGGCAGGCTGAGCCTGTGGTTAATTCTTCTTCCTGATGGGAAAATAGAGTGACCTGTGCCTGTCCCAACACCTAGAGCTAGTCTCTCATTGGCTGCCCCTCTTCCCGTTCATCCTCAGGACAAATTGCAAGCTGTACGGAACAGGAGGTTAAAGGTGCTGGTTCTCCAAGGAGGGAGATTGCTAGTAAAGCGGCTGGAATGGCGAACCCGAGCACAAGGAGATGAGAAATGAGGTGCGTTTTAGAAAGCTTTCCCGATCACACGGTGTACCACCTTCTGGGTTTCTCATGCATGTTTTCGATGTAGGAAGATGCCCTTGAACCTGGAGATTTGGGACCCATGGGATGGGTAACAGGCAGTATTACTTTAAAGGCTCTGTGTTTGCTCCCCCAACCTCACCAAAGCTCTCAGCCCCGAGAGTGTCCACCCTTATGTCTCATCCAGCTGTGGGTCTAGATATGGTCAATCCAGGTTGCATCACAGAGCCTGAACGAATTTTGTAAGAATTTCTCTCTCTTTCACTGTCTTTGTTTCACGGGCTTTTAAAAGTAATTTATTTTTATACTGGGGTTTAGCTGCTTTTCACGGCTGAGTTTACGCTGCTTTATACCCACTTGACTCACTTCCAGAGAGATATCAATACATAGGTTTTAAGATTCTTACTAGTCAGATATATTCTTGTGCGGTGAATAGGGGGTGTTGAGTCCAGTTCACTGAGCAAGGAGTAGGTCTTTCTATTACATATTGGGTTTATGGAACGGTAGCTGAGCTCATTTGAAACCCTTGTTTTATTCATCACCCCACCTCACCTTTCCCGTTAAGCAGCCATAGTGTGTCTTCTAAACGTGTGACTCTGTTCTGTTTTGTAATTCAGTTCAAGTGTAGCGGTTTTTACATTCCCTCTATAAGTGATAGCTTATGATAAGTGTCTTTTTCTGTGTGACTTATTTCACTTAGAATCGTCGTGCCTACATCTACTCATCATGCTGCTACTAGCCTTATGACATTGATTTCATGGCTGAGTGATATTCCATTGTACATAAGGACCACCACTTCTTTATCCATTTTTCTCTTTCCAGGGATATTTAAGGTGTCATGAAGTGGAGGTTCTTGTCAACAGAGCAGCCCTAAACTTTGGGGTGCCTGTGTCTTGCTGATTTTTAGTTTTCCCAATTTATACGCCCATGAGTGGAAGTGCCCTATGCGCTCTAAGCTGTGTTTTTTCGATGTTTCAGGACACACCGTACACTTCTCCAGAGTGGCTGTTGGCAATTTACATCCCGCCCATCAGCGTAGCAAGGCTCCCATTTCTCCATGGCCTGTCTTGCATTTCTGGTTTTGACACTTTTTTCAGCATGGCCCTTTTGACCGATGGGCAGCGAGACTTCTTTGTAGCGCTGATTTGCCTTTCCAGGTTGCTTGGTTGGCCAAAAAGGGCGTATGCGTTTTTTCCTGAATATATTCAGGAAAAAACGCATACGCCCTTTTTGGCCAAGGGCATCATTGTCGACGTTTTGCCGCTTTTCATGTGCTTTACAGGCGATTCGAATCGACCTCCTGAAATCTGTTTCCTGCAATTCTGCCTTGCTTTCAAATCCTCTTCGTTGCCTTCCCTCAATATATTTGTGGACGAGAGTTATCATTTATAACTCTGCAGGTTTGTGAATTGCAGTGCCCCTGAGCTCCATTTTTCAACTCGCTTTTTTGGGAGCTGGCCGCAAAAGCGCAGGATTGCCTCAGGCCCTCTTCTGGTTCCGGGCGGCAGGCTGAGCCTGTGGTTAATTCTTCTTCCTGATGGGAAAATAGAGTGACCTGTGCCTGTCCCAACACCTAGAGCTAGTCTCTCATTGGCTGCCCCTCTTCCCGTTCATCCTCAGGACAAATTGCAAGCTGTACGGAACAGGAGGTTAAAGGTGCTGGTTCTCCAAGGAGGGAGATTGCTAGTAAAGCGGCTGGAATGGCGAACCCGAGCACAAGGAGTTGAGAAATGAGGTGCGTTTTAGAAAGCTTTCCCGATCACACGGTGTACCACCTTCTGGGTTTCTCATGCATGTTTTCGATGTAGGAAGATGCCCTTGAACCTGGAGATTTGGGACCCATGGGATGGGTAACAGGCAGTATTACTTTAAAGGCTCTGCGTTTGCTCCCCCAAACTCACCAAACCTCTCAGCCCCGAGAGTGTCCACCCTTATGTCTCATCCAGCTGTGGGTCTAGATATGGTCAATCCAGGTTGCATCACAGCCCCTGAACGAATTTTGTAAGAATTTCTCTCTCTTTCACTGTCTTTGTTTCACGGGCTTTTAAAAGTAATTTATTTTTATAATGGGGTTTAGCTGCTTTTCACGGCTGTGTTTATGCCGCTTTACACCCACTTGACTCACTTCCAGAGAGATATCAATACATAGGTTTTAAGATTCTTACTAGTCAGATATATTCTTGTGCGGTGAATAGGGGGTGTTGAGTCCAGTTCACTGAGCAAGGAGTAGGTCTTTCTATTACATATTGGGTTTATGGAACGGTAGCTGAGCTCATTTGAAACCCTTGTTTTATTCATCACCCCACCTCACCTTTCCCGTTAAGCAGCCATAGTGTGTCTTCTAAACGTGTGACTCTGTTCTGTTTTGTAATTCAGTTCAAGTGTAGCGGTTTTTACATTCCCTCTATAAGTGATAGCTTATGATAAGTGTCTTTTTCTGTGTGACTTATTTCACTTAGAATCGTCGTGCCTACATCCACTCATCATGCTGCGACTAGCCTTATGACATTGATTTCATGGCTGAGTGATATTCCATTGTACATAAGGACCACCACTTCTTTATCCATTTTTCTCTTTCCAGGGATATTTAAGGTGTCATGAAGTGGAGGTTCTTGTCAACAGAGCAGCCCTAAACTTTGGGGTGCCTGTGTCTTGCTGATTTTTAGTTTTCCCAATTTATACGCCCATGAGTGGAAGTGCCCTATGCGCTCTAAGCTGTGTTTTTTCGATGTTTCAGGACACACCGTACACTTCTCCAGAGTGGCTGTTGGCAATTTACATCCCGCCCATCAACGTAGCAAGGCTCCCATTTCTCCATGGCCTGTCCTGCATTTCTGGTTTTGACACTTTTTTCAGCATGGCCCTTTTGACCGATGGGCAGCGAGACTTCTTTGTAGCGCTGATTTGCCTTTCCAGGTTGCTTGGTTGGCCAAAAAGGGCGTATGCGTTTTTTCCTGAATATATTCAGGAAAAAACGCATACGCCCTTTTTGGCCAAGGGCATCATTGTCGACGTTTTGCCGCTTTTCATGTGCTTTACAGGCGATTCGAATCGACCTCCTGAAATCTGTTTCCTGCAATTCTGCCTTGCTTTCAAATCCTCTTCGTTGCCTTCCCTCAATATATTTGTGGACGAGAGTTATCATTTATAACTCTGCAGGTTTGTGAATTGCAGTGCCCCTGAGCTCCATTTTTCAACTCGCTTTTTTGGGAGCTGGCCGCAAAAGCGCAGGATTGCCTCAGGCCCTCTTCTGGTTCCGGGCGGCAGGCTGAGCCTGTGGTTAATTCTTCTTCCTGATGGGAAAATAGAGTGACCTGTGCCTGTCCCAACACCTAGAGCTAGTCTCTCATTGGCTGCCCCTCTTCCCGTTCATCCTCAGGACAAATTGCAAGCTGTACGGAACAGGAGGTTAAAGGTGCTGGTTCTCCAAGGAGGGAGATTGCTAGTAAAGCGGCTGGAATGGCGAACCCGAGCACAAGGAGATGAGAAATGAGGTGCGTTTTAGAAAGCTTTCCTGATCACACGGTGTACCACCTTCTGGGTTTCTCATGCATGTTTTCGATGTAGGAAGATGCCCTTGAACCTGGAGATTTGGGACCCATGGGATGGGTAACAGGCAGTATTACTTTAAAGGCTCTGCGTTTGCTCCCCCAACCTCACCAAAGCTCTCAGCCCCGAGAGTGTCCACCCTTATGTCTCATCCAGCTGTGGGTCTAGATATGGTCAATCCAGGTTGCATCACAGAGCCTGAACGAATTTTGTAAGAATTTCTCTCTCTTTCACTGTCTTTGTTTCACGGGCTTTTAAAAGTAATTTATTTTTATACTGGGGTTTAGCTGCTTTTCACGGCTGAGTTTACGCTGCTTTATACCCACTTGACTCACTTCCAGAGAGATATCAATACATAGGTTTTAAGATTCTTACTAGTCAGATATATTCTTGTGCGGTGAATAGGGGGTGTTGAGTCCAGTTCACTGAGCAAGGAGTAGGTCTTTCTATTACATATTGCGTTTATGGAACGGTAGCTGAGCTCATTTGAACCCCTTGTTTTATGCATCACCCCACCTCACCTTTCCCGTTAAGCAGCCATAGTGTGTCTTCTAAACGTGTGACTCTGTTCTGTTTTGTAATTCAGTTCAAGTGTAGCGGTTTTTACATTCCCTCTATAAGTGATAGCTTATGATAAGTGTCTTTTTCTGTGTGACTTATTTCACTTAGAATCGTCGTGCCTACATCTACTCATCATGCTGCTACTAGCCTTATGACATTGATTTCATGGCTGAGTGATATTCCATTGTACATAAGGACCACCACTTCTTTATCCATTTTTCTCTTTCCAGGGATATTTAAGGTGTCATGAAGTGGAGGTTCTTGTCAACAGAGCAGCCCTAAACTTTGGGGTGCCTGTGTCTTGCTGATTTTTAGTTTTCCCAATTTATACGCCCATGAGTGGAAGTGCCCTATGCGCTCTAAGCTGTGTTTTTTCGATGTTTCAGGACACACCGTACACTTCTCCAGAGTGGCTGTTGGCAATTTACATCCCGCCCATCAGCGTAGCAAGGCTCCCATTTCTCCATGGCCTGTCCTGCATTTCTGGTTTTGACACTTTTTTCAGCATGGCCCTTTTGACCGATGGGCAGCGAGACTTCTTTGTAGCGCTGATTTGCCTTTCCAGGTTGCTTGGTTGGCCAAAAAGGGCGTATGCGTTTTTTCCTGAATATATTCAGGAAAAAACGCATACGCCCTTTTTGGCCAAGGGCATCATTGTCGACGTTTTGCCGCTTTTCATGTGCTTTACAGGCGATTCGAATCGACCTCCTGAAATCTGTTTCCTGCAATTCTGCCTTGCTTTCAAATCCTCTTCGTTGCCTTCCCTCAATATATTTGTGGACGAGAGTTATCATTTATAACTCTGCAGGTTTGTGAATTGCAGTGCCCCTGAGCTCCATTTTTCAACTCGCTTTTTTGGGAGCTGGCCGCAAAAGCGCAGGATTGCCTCAGGCCCTCTTCTGGTTCCGGGCGGCAGGCTGAGCCTGTGGTTAATTCTTCTTCCTGATGGGAAAATAGAGTGACCTGTGCCTGTCCCAACACCTAGAGCTAGTCTCTCATTGGCTGCCCCTCTTCCCGTTCATCCTCAGGACAAATTGCAAGCTGTACGGAACAGGAGGTTAAAGGTGCTGGTTCTCCAAGGAGGGAGATTGCTAGTAAAGCGGCTGGAATGGCGAACCCGAGCACAAGGAGTTGAGAAATGAGGTGCGTTTTAGAAAGCTTTCCCGATCACACGGTGTACCACCTTCTGGGTTTCTCATGCATGTTTTCGATGTAGGAAGATGCCCTTGAACCTGGAGATTTGGGACCCATGGGATGGGTAACAGGCAGTATTACTTTAAAGGCTCTGCGTTTGCTCCCCCAACCTCACCAAAGCTCTCAGCCCCGAGAGTGTCCACCCTTATGTCTCATCCAGCTGTGGGTCTAGATATGGTCAATCCAGGTTGCATCACAGAGCCTGAACGAATTTTGTAAGAATTTCTCTCTCTTTCACTGTCTTTGTTTCACGGGCTTTTAAAAGTAATTTATTTTTATAATGGGGTTTAGCTGCTTTTCACGGCTGTGTTTATGCCGCTTTACACCCACTTGACTCACTTCCAGAGAGATATCAATACATAGGTTTTAAGATTCTTACTAGTCAGATATATTCTTGTGCGGTGAATAGGGGGTGTTGAGTCCAGTTCACTGAGCAAGGAGTAGGTCTTTCTATTACATATTGGGTTTATGGAACGGTAGCTGAGCTCATTTGAAACCCTTGTTTTATTCATCACCCCACCTCACCTTTCCCGTTAAGCAGCCATAGTGTGTCTTCTAAACGTGTGACTCTGTTCTGTTTTGTAATTCAGTTCAAGTGTAGCGGTTTTTACATTCCCTCTATAAGTGATAGCTTATGATAAGTGTCTTTTTCTGTGTGACTTATTTCACTTAGAATCGTCGTGCCTAAATCTACTCATCATGCTGCTACGAGCCTTATGACATTGATTTCATGGCTGAGTGATATTCCATTGTACATAAGGACCACCACTTCTTTATCCATTTTTCTCTTTCCAGGGATATTTAAGGTGTCATGAAGTGGAGGTTCTTGTCAACAGAGCAGCCCTAAACTTTGGGGTGCCTGTGTCTTGCTGATTTTTAGTTTTCCCAATTTATACGCCCATGAGTGGAAGTGCCCTATGCGCTCTAAGCTGTGTTTTTTCGATGTTTCAGGACACACCGTACACTTCTCCAGAGTGGCTGTTGGCAATTTACATCCCGCCCATCAGCGTAGTAAGGCTCCCATTTCTCCATGGCCTGTCCTGCATTTCTGGTTTTGACACTTTTTTCAGCATGGCCCTTTTGACCGATGGGCAGCGAGACTTCTTTGTAGCGCTGATTTGCCTTTCCAGGTTGCTTGGTTGGCCAAAAAGGGCGTATGCGTTTTTTCCTGAATATATTCAGGAAAAAACGCATACGCCCTTTTTGGCCAAGGGCATCATTGTCGACGTTTTGCCGCTTTTCATGTGCTTTACAGGCGATTCGAATCGACCTCCTGAAATCTGTTTCCTGCAATTCTGCCTTGCTTTCAAATCCTCTTCGTTGCCTTCCCTCAATATATTTGTGGACGAGAGTTATCATTTATAACTCTGCAGGTTTGTGAATTGCAGTGCCCCTGAGCTCCATTTTTCAACTCGCTGTTTTGGGAGCTGGCCGCAAAATCGCAGGATTGCCTCAGGCCCTCTTCTGGTTCTGGGCGGCAGGCTGAGCCTGTGGTTAATTCTTCTTCCTGATGGGAAAATAGAGTGACCTGTGCCTGTCCCAACACCTAGAGCTAGTCTCTCATTGGCTCCCCCTCTTCCCGTTCATCCTCAGGACAAATTGCAAGCTGTATGGAACAGGAGGTTAAAGGTGCTGATTCTCCAAGGAGGGAGATTGCTAGTAAAGCGGCTGGAATGGCGAACCCGAGCACAAGGAGATGAGAAATGAGGTGCGTTTTAGAAAGCTTTCCCGATCACACGGTGTACCACCTTCTGGGTTTCTCATGCATGTTTTCGATGTAGGAAGATGCCCTTGAACCTGGAGATTTGGGACCCATGGGATGGGTAACAGGCAGTATTACTTTAAAGGCTCTGCGTTTGCTCCCCCAACCTCACCAAACCTCTCAGCCCCGAGAGTGTCCACCCTTATGTCTCATCCAGCTGTGGGTCTAGATATGGTCAATCCAGGTTGCATCACAGAGCCTGAACGAATTTTGTAAGAATTTCTCTCTCTTTCACTGTCTTTGTTTCACGGGCTTTTAAAAGTAATTTATTTTTATACTGGGGTTTAGCTGCTTTTCACGGCTGAGTTTACGCTGCTTTATACCCACTTGACTCACTTCCAGAGAGATATCAATACATAGGTTTTAAGATTCTTACTAGTCAGATATATTCTTGTGCGGTGAATAGGGGGTGTTGAGTCCAGTTCACTGAGCAAGGAGTAGGTCTTTCTATTACATATTGGGTTTATGGAACGGTAGCTGAGCTCATTTGAAACCCTTGTTTTATTCATCACCCCACCTCACCTTTCCCGTTAAGCAGCCATAGTGTGTCTTCTAAACGTGTGACTCTGTTCTGTTTTGTAATTCAGTTCAAGTGTAGCG
Organism: Balaenoptera ricei; assembly: GCF_028023285.1. Classification (NCBI taxonomy): domain Eukaryota; kingdom Metazoa; phylum Chordata; class Mammalia; order Artiodactyla; family Balaenopteridae; genus Balaenoptera; species Balaenoptera ricei. The sequence goes on from NW_026777554.1 coordinate 120,639, forward strand.
GTTTTTACATTCCCTCTATAAGTGATAGCTTATGATAAGTGTCTTTTTCTGTGTGACTTATTTCACTTAGAATCGTCGTGCCTACATCTACTCATCATGCTGCTACTAGCCTTATGACATTGATTTCATGGCTGAGTGATATTCCATTGTACATAAGGACCACCACTTCTTTATCCATTTTTCTCTTTCCAGGGATATTTAAGGTGTCATGAAGTGGAGGTTCTTGTCAACAGAGCAGCCCTAAACTTTGGGGTGCCTGTGTCTTGCTGATTTTTAGTTTTCCCAATTTATACGCCCATGAGTGGAAGTGCCCTATGCGCTCTAAGCTGTGTTTTTTCGATGTTTCAGGACACACCGTACACTTCTCCAGAGTGGCTGTTGGCAATTTACATCCCGCCCATCAACGTAGCAAGGCTCCCATTTCTCCATGGCCTGTCCTGCATTTCTGGTTTTGACACTTTTTTCAGCATGGCCCTTTTGACCGATGGGCAGCGAGACTTCTTTGTAGCGCTGATTTGCCTTTCCAGGTTGCTTGGTTGGCCAAAAAGGGCGTATGCGTTTTTTCCTGAATATATTCAGGAAAAAACGCATACGCCCTTTTTGGCCAAGGGCATCATTGTCGACGTTTTGCCGCTTTTCATGTGCTTTACAGGCGATTCGAATCGACCTCCTGAAATCTGTTTCCTGCAATTCTGCCTTGCTTTCAAATCCTCTTCTTTGCCTTCCCTCAATATATTTGTGGACGAGAGTTATCATTTATAACTCTGCAGGTTTGTGAATTGCAGTGCCCCTGAGCTCCATTTTTCAACTCGCTTTTTTGGGAGCTGGCCGCAAAAGCGCAGGATTGCCTCAGGCCCTCTTCTGGTTCCGGGCGGCAGGCTGAGCCTGTGGTTAATTCTTCTTCCTGATGGGAAAATAGAGTGACCTGTGCCTGTCCCAACACCTAGAGCTAGTCTCTCATTGGCTGCCCCTCTTCCCGTTCATCCTCAGGACAAATTGCAAGCTGTACGGAACAGGAGGTTAAAGGTGCTGATTCTCCAAGGAGGGAGATTGCTAGTAAAGCGGCTGGAATGGCGAACCCGAGCACAAGGAGATGAGAAATGAGGTGCGTTTTAGAAAGCTTTCCCGATCACACGGTGTACCACCTTCTGGGTTTCTCATGCATGTTTTCGATGTAGGAAGATGCCCTTGAACCTGGAGATTTGGGACCCATGGGATGGGTAACAGGCAGTATTACTTTAAAGGCTCTGCGTTTGCTCCCCCAACCTCACCAAAGCTCTCAGCCCCGAGAGTGTCCACCCTTATGTCTCATCCAGCTGTGGGTCTAGATATGGTCAATCCAGGTTGCATCACAGCCCCTGAACGAATTTTGTAAGAATTTCTCTCTCTTTCACTGTCTTTGTTTCACGGGCTTTTAAAAGTAATTTATTTTTATAATGGGGTTTAGCTGCTTTTCACAGCTGTGTTTATGCCGCTTTACACCCACTTGACTCACTTCCAGAGAGATATCAATACATAGGTTTTAAGATTCTTACTAGTCAGATATATTCTTGTGCGGTGAATAGGGGGTGTTGAGTCCAGTTCACTGAGCAAGGAGTAGGTCTTTCTATTACATATTGGGTTTATGGAACGGTAGCTGAGCTCATTTGAAACCCTTGTTTTATGCATCACCCCACCTCACCTTTCCCGTTAAGCAGCCATAGTGTGTCTTCTAAACGTGTGACTCTGTTCTGTTTTGTAATTCAGTTCAAGTGTAGCGGTTTTTACATTCCCTCTATAAGTGATAGCTTATGATAAGTGTCTTTTTCTGTGTGACTTATTTCACTTAGAATCGTCGTGCCTACATCTACTCATCATGCTGCTACTAGCCTTATGACATTGATTTCATGGCTGAGTGATATTCCATTGTACATAAGGACCACCACTTCTTTATCCATTTTTCTCTTTCCAGGGATATTTAAGGTGTCATGAAGTGGAGGTTCTTGTCAACAGAGCAGCCCTAAACTTTGGGGTGCCTGTGTCTTGCTGATTTTTAGTTTTCCCAATTTATACGCCCATGAGTGGAAGTGCCCTATGCGCTCTAAGCTGTGTTTTTTCGATGTTTCAGGACACACCGTACACTTCTCCAGAGTGGCTGTTGGCAATTTACATCCCGCCCATCAGCGTAGCAAGGCTCCCATTTCTCCATGGCCTGTCCTGCATTTCTGGTTTTGACACTTTTTTCAGCATGGCCCTTTTGACCGATGGGCAGCGAGACTTCTTTGTAGCGCTGATTTGCCTTTCCAGGTTGCTTGGTTGGCCAAAAAGGGCGTATGCGTTTTTTCCTGAATATATTCAGGAAAAAACGCATACGCCCTTTTTGGCCAAGGGCATCATTGTCGACGTTTTGCCGCTTTTCATGTGCTTTACAGGCGATTCGAATCGACCTCCTGAAATCTGTTTCCTGCAATTCTGCCTTGCTTTCAAATCCTCTTCGTTGCCTTCCCTCAATATATTTGTGGACGAGAGTTATCATTTATAACTCTGCAGGTTTGTGAATTGCAGTGCCCCTGAGCTCCATTTTTCAACTCGCTTTTTTGGGAGCTGGCCGCAAAAGCGCAGGATTGCCTCAGGCCCTCTTCTGGTTCCGGGCGGCAGGCTGAGCCTGTGGTTAATTCTTCTTCCTGATGGGAAAATAGAGTGACCTATGCCTGTCCCAACACCTAGAGCTAGTCTCTCATTGGCTGCCCCTCTTCCCGTTCATCCTCAGGACAAATTGCAAGCTGTACGGAACAGGAGGTTAAAGGTGCTGGTTCTCCAAGGAGGGAGATTGCTAGTAAAGCGGCTGGAATGGCGAACCCGAGCACAAGGAGTTGAGAAATGAGGTGCGTTTTAGAAAGCTTTCCCGATCACATGGTGTACCACCTTCTGGGTTTCTCATGCATGTTTTCGATGTAGGAAGATGCCCTTGAACCTGGAGATTTGGGACCCATGGGATGGGTAACAGGCAGTATTACTTTAAAGGCTCTGCGTTTGCTCCCCCAAACTCACCAAACCTCTCAGCCCCGAGAGTGTCCACCCTTATGTCTCATCCAGCTGTGGGTCTAGATATGGTCCATCCAGGTTGCATCACAGCCCCTGAACGAATTTTGTAAGAATTTCTCTCTCTTTCACTGTCTTTGTTTCACGGGCTTTTAAAAGTAATTTATTTTTATAATGGGGTTTAGCTGCTTTTCACGGCTGTGTTTATGCCGCTTTACACCCACTTGACTCACTTCCAGAGAGATATCAATACATAGGTTTTAAGATTCTTACTAGTCAGATATATTCTTGTGCGGTGAATAGGGGGTGTTGAGTCCAGTTCACTGAGCAAGGAGTAGGTCTTTCTATTACATATTGGGTTTATGGAACGGTAGCTGAGCTCATTTGAAACCCTTGTTTTATTCATCACCCCACCTCACCTTTCCCGTTAAGCAGCCATAGTGTGTCTTCTAAACGTGTGACTCTGTTCTGTTTTGTAATTCAGTTCAAGTGTAGCGGTTTTTACATTCCCTCTATAAGTGATAGCTTATGATAAGTGTCTTTTTCTGTGTGACTTATTTCACTTAGAATCGTCGTGCCTACATCTACTCATCATGCTGCTACTAGCCTTATGACATTGATTTCATGGCTGAGTGATATTCCATTGTACATAAGGACCACCACTTCTTTATCCATTTTTCTCTTTCCAGGGATATTTAAGGTGTCATGAAGTGGAGGTTCTTGTCAACAGAGCAGCCCTAAACTTTGGGGTGCCTGTGTCTTGCTGATTTTTAGTTTTCCCAATTTATACGCCCATGAGTGGAAGTGCCCTATGCGCTCTAAGCTGTGTTTTTTCGATGTTTCAGGACACACCGTACACTTCTCCAGAGTGGCTGTTGGCAATTTACATCCCGCCCATCAACGTAGCAAGGCTCCCATTTCTCCATGGCCTGTCCTGCATTTCTGGTTTTGACACTTTTTTCAGCATGGCCCTTTTGACCGATGGGCAGCGAGACTTCTTTGTAGCGCTGATTTGCCTTTCCAGGTTGCTTGGTTGGCCAAAAAGGGCGTATGCGTTTTTTCCTGAATATATTCAGGAAAAAACGCATACGCCCTTTTTGGCCAAGGGCATCATTGTCGACGTTTTGCCGCTTTTCATGTGCTTTACAGGCGATTCGAATCGACCTCCTGAAATCTGTTTCCTGCAATTCTGCCTTGCTTTCAAATCCTCTTCTTTGCCTTCCCTCAATATATTTGTGGACGAGAGTTATCATTTATAACTCTGCAGGTTTGTGAATTGCAGTGCCCCTGAGCTCCATTTTTCAACTCGCTGTTTTGGGAGCTGGCCGCAAAAGCGCAGGATTGCCTCAGGCCCTCTTCTGGTTCTGGGCGGCAGGCTGAGCCTGTGGTTAATTCTTCTTCCTGATGGGAAAATAGAGTGACCTGTGCCTGTCCCAACACCTAGAGCTAGTCTCTCATTGGCTCCCCCTCTTCCCGTTCATCCTCAGGACAAATTGCAAGCTGTATGGAACAGGAGGTTAAAGGTGCTGATTCTCCAAGGAGGGAGATTGCTAGTAAAGCGGCTGGAATGGCGAACCCGAGCACAAGGAGATGAGAAATGAGGTGCGTTTTAGAAAGCTTTCCCGATCACACGGTGTACCACCTTCTGGGTTTCTCATGCATGTTTTCGATGTAGGAAGATGCCCTTGAACCTGGAGATTTGGGACCCATGGGATGGGTAACAGGCAGTATTACTTTAAAGGCTCTGTGTTTGCTCCCCCAACCTCACCAAACCTCTCAGCCCCGAGAGTGTCCACCCTTATGTCTCATCCAGCTGTGGGTCTAGATATGGTCAATCCAGGTTGCATCACAGAGCCTGAACGAATTTTGTAAGAATTTCTCTCTCTTTCACTGTCTTTGTTTCACGGGCTTTTAAAAGTAATTTATTTTTATACTGGGGTTTAGCTGCTTTTCACGGCTGAGTTTACGCTGCTTTATACCCACTTGACTCACTTCCAGAGAGATATCAATACATAGGTTTTAAGATTCTTACTAGTCAGATATATTCTTGTGCGGTGAATAGGGGGTGTTGAGTCCAGTTCACTGAGCAAGGAGTAGGTCTTTCTATTACATATTGGGTTTATGGAACGGTAGCTGAGCTCATTTGAACCCCTTGTTTTATGCATCACTCCACCTCACCTTTCCCGTTAAGCAGCCATAGTGTGTCTTCTAAACGTGTGACTCTGTTCTGTTTTGTAATTCAGTTCAAGTGTAGCGGTTTTTACATTCCCTCTATAAGTGATAGCTTATGATAAGTGTCTTTTTCTGTGTGACTTATTTCACTTAGAATCGTCGTGCCTAAATCCACTCATCATGCTGCGACTAGCCTTATGACATTGATTTCATGGCTGAGTGATATTCCATTGTACAAAAAGACCACCACTTCTTTATCCATTTTTCTCTTTCCAGGGATATTTAAGGTGTCATGAAGTGGAGGTTCTTGTCAACAGAGCAGCCCTAAACTTTGGGGTGCCTGTGTCTTGTTAATTTTAATTTTCCCAATTTATACGCCCATGAGTGGAAGTGCCCTATGCGCTCTAAGCTGTGTTTTTTCGATGTTTCAGGACACACCGTACACTTCTCCAGAGTGGCTGTTGGCAATTTACATCCCGCCCATCAGCGTAGCAAGGCTCCCATTTCTCCATGGCCTGTCCTGCATTTCTGGTTTTGACACTTTTTTCAGCATGGCCCTTTTGACCGATGGGCAGCGAGACTTCTTTGTATCGCTGATTTGCATTTCCAGGTTGCTTGGTTGGCCAAAAAGGGCGTATGCGTTTTTTCCTGAATATATTCAGGAAAAAACGCATACGCCCTTTTTGGCCAAGGGCATCATTGTCGACGTTTTGCCGCTTTTCATGTGCTTTACAGGCGATTCGAATCGACCTCCTGAAATCTGTTTCCTGCAATTCTGCCTTGTTTTCAAATCCTCTTCGTTGCCTTCCCTCAATATATTTGTGGACGAGAGTTATCATTTATAACTCTGCAGGTTTGTGAATTGCAGTGCCCCTGAGCTCCATTTTTCAACTCGCTTTTTTGGGAGCTGGCCGCAAAAGCGCAGGATTGCCTCAGGCCCTCTTCTGGTTCCGGGCGGCAGGCTGAGCCTGTGGTTAATTCTTCTTCCTGATGGGAAAATAGAGTGACCTGTGCCTGTCCCAACACCTAGAGCTAGTCTCTCATTGGCTCCCCCTCTTCCCGTTCATCCTCAGGACAAATTGCAAGCTGTACGGAACAGGAGGTTAAAGGTGTTGGTTCTCCAAGGAGGGAGATTGCTAGTAAAGCGGCTGGAATGGCGAACCCGAGCACAAGGAGATGAGAAATGAGGTGCGTTTTAGAAAGCTTTCCCGATCACATGGTGTACCACCTTCTGGGTTTCTCATGCATGTTTTCGATGTAGGAAGATGCCCTTGAACCTGGAGATTTGGGACCCATGGGATGGGTAACAGGCAGTATTACTTTAAAGGCTCTGCGTTTGCTCCCCCAAACTCACCAAACCTCTCAGCCCCGAGAGTGTCCACCCTTATGTCTCATCCAGCTGTGGGTCTAGATATGGTCAATCCAGGTTGCATCACAGCCCCTGAACGAATTTTGTAAGAATTTCTCTCTCTTTCACTGTCTTTGTTTCACGGGCTTTTAAAAGTAATTTATTTTTATACTGGGGTTTAGCTGCTTTTCACGGCTGAGTTTACCCTGCTTTATACCCACTTGACTCACTTCCAGAGAGATATCAATACATAGGTTTTAAGATTCTTACTAGTCAGATATATTCTTGTGCGGTGAATAGGGGGTGTTGAGTCCAGTTCACTCGGCAAGGAGTAGGTCTTTCTATTACATATTGGGTTTATGGAACGGTATCTGAGCTAATTTGAAACCCTTGTTTTATGCATCACCCCACCTCACCTTTCCCGTTAAGCAGCCATAGTGTGTCTTCTAAACGTGTGACTCTGTTCTGTTTTGTAATTCAGTTCAAGTGTAGCGGTTTTTACATTCCCTCTCTAACTGATAGCTTATGATAAGTGTCTTTTTCTGTGTGACTTATTTCACTTAGAATCGTCGTGCCTACAACCACTCATCATGCTGCTACTAGCCTTATGACATTGATTTCATGGCTAAGTGATATTCCATTGTACATAAGGACCACCACTTCTTTATCCATTTTTCTCTTTCCTGGGATATTTAAGGTGTCATGAAGTGGAGGTTCTTGTCAACAGAGCAGCCCTAAACTTTGGGTTGCCTGTGTCTTGCTGATTTTTAGTTTTCCCAATTTATACGCCCATGAGTGGAAGTGCCCTATGCGCTCTAAGCTGTGTTTTTTCGATGTTTCAGGACACACCGTACACTTCTCCAGAGTGGCTGTTGGCAATTTACATCCCGCCCATCAGCGTAGCAAGGCTCCCATTTCTCCATGGCCTGTCCTGCATTTCTGGTTTTGACACTTTTTTCAGCATGGCCCTTTTGACCGATGGGCAGCGAGACTTCTTTGTAGCGCTGATTTGCCTTTCCAGGTTGCTTGGTTGGCCAAAAAGGGCGTATGCGTTTTTTCCTGAATATATTCAGGAAAAAACGCATACGCCCTTTTTGGCCAAGGGCATCATTGTCGACGTTTTGCCGCTTTTCATGTGCTTTACAGGCGATTCGAATCGACCTCCTGAAATCTGTTTCCTGCAATTCTGCCTTGCTTTCAAATCCTCTTCATTGCCTTCCCTCAATATATTTGTGGACGAGAGTTATCATTTATAACTCTGCAGGTTTGTGAATTGCAGTGCCCCTGAGCTCCATTTTTCAACTCGCTTTTTTGGGAGCTGGCCGCAAAAGCGCAGGATTGCCTCAGGCCCTGTTCTTGTTCCGGGGGGCAGGCTGAGCCTGTGGTTAATTCTTCTTCCTGATGGGAAAATAGAGTGACCTGTGCCTGTCCCAACACCTAGAGCTAGTCTCTCATTGGCTGCCCCTCTTCCCGTTCATCCTCAGGACAAATTGCAAGCTGTATGGAACAGGAGGTTAAAGGTGCTGATTCTCCAAGGAGGGAGATTGCTAGTAAAGCGGCTGGAATGGCGAACCCGAGCACAAGGAGATGAGAAATGAGGTGCGTTTTAGAAAGCTTTCCCGATCACACGGTGTACCACCTTCTGGGTTTCTCATGCATGTTTTCGATGTAGGAAGATGCCCTTGAACCTGGAGATTTGGGACCCATGGGATGGGTAACAGGCAGTATTACTTTAAAGGCTCTGCGTTTGCTCCCCCAACCTCACCAAAGCTCTCAGCCCCGAGAGTGTCCACCCTTATGTCTCATCCAGCTGTGGGTCTAGATATGGTCAATCCAGGTTGCATCACAGCCCCTGAACGAATTTTGTAAGAATTTCTCTCTCTTTCACTGTCTTTGTTTCACGGGCTTTTAAAAGTAATTTATTTTTATAATGGGGTTTAGCTGCTTTTCACAGCTGTGTTTATGCCGCTTTACACCCACTTGACTCACTTCCAGAGAGATATCAATACATAGGTTTTAAGATTCTTACTAGTCAGATATATTCTTGTGCGGTGAATAGGGGGTGTTGAGTCCAGTTCACTGAGCAAGGAGTAGGTCTTTCTATTACATATTGGGTTTATGGAACGGTAGCTGAGCTCATTTGAAACCCTTGTTTTATGCATCACCCCACCTCACCTTTCCCGTTAAGCAGCCATAGTGTGTCTTCTAAACGTGTGACTCTGTTCTGTTTTGTAATTCAGTTCAAGTGTAGCGGTTTTTACATTCCCTCTATAAGTGATAGCTTATGATAAGTGTCTTTTTCTGTGTGACTTATTTCACTTAGAATCGTCGTGCCTACATCTACTCATCATGCTGCTACTAGCCTTATGACATTGATTTCATGGCTGAGTGATATTCCATTGTACATAAGGACCACCACTTCTTTATCCATTTTTCTCTTTCCAGGGATATTTAAGGTGTCATGAAGTGGAGGTTCTTGTCAACAGAGCAGCCCTAAACTTTGGGGTGCCTGTGTCTTGCTGATTTTTAGTTTTCCCAATTTATACGCCCATGAGTGGAAGTGCCCTATGCGCTCTAAGCTGTGTTTTTTCGATGTTTCAGGACACACCGTACACTTCTCCAGAGTGGCTGTTGGCAATTTACATCCCGCCCATCAGCGTAGCAAGGCTCCCATTTCTCCATGGCCTGTCCTGCATTTCTGGTTTTGACACTTTTTTCAGCATGGCCCTTTTGACCGATGGGCAGCGAGACTTCTTTGTAGCGCTGATTTGCCTTTCCAGGTTGCTTGGTTGGCCAAAAAGGGCGTATGCGTTTTTTCCTGAATATATTCAGGAAAAAACGCATACGCCCTTTTTGGCCAAGGGCATCATTGTCGACGTTTTGCCGCTTTTCATGTGCTTTACAGGCGATTCGAATCGACCTCCTGAAATCTGTTTCCTGCAATTCTGCCTTGCTTTCAAATCCTCTTCATTGCCTTCCCTCAATATATTTGTGGACGAGAGTTATCATTTATAACTCTGCAGGTTTGTGAATTGCAGTGCCCCTGAGCTCCATTTTTCAACTCGCTTTTTTGGGAGCTGGCCGCAAAAGTGCAGGATTGCCTCAGGCCCTCTTCTGGTTCCGGGCGGCAGGCTGAGCCTGTGGTTAATTCTTCTTCCTGATGGGAAAATAGAGTGACCTGTGCCTGTCCCAACACCTAGAGCTAGTCTCTCATTGGCTCCCCCTCTTCCCGTTCATCCTCAGGACAAATTGCAAGCTGTATGGAACAGGAGGTTAAAGGTGCTGATTCTCCAAGGAGGGAGATTGCTAGTAAAGCGGCTGGAATGGCGAACCCGAGCACAAGGAGATGAGAAATGAGGTGCGTTTTAGAAAGCTTTCCCGATCACACGGTGTACCACCTTCTGGGTTTCTCATGCATGTTTTCGATGTAGGAAGATGCCCTTGAACCTGGAGATTTGGGACCCATGGGATGGGTAACAGGCAGTATTACTTTAAAGGCTCTGCGTTTGCTACCCCAACCTCACCAAAGCTCTCAGCCCCGAGAGTGTCCACCCTTATGTCTCATCCAGCTGTGGGTCTAGATATGGTCAATCCAGGTTGCATCACAGAGCCTGAACGAATTTTGTAAGAATTTCTCTCTCTTTCACTGTCTTTGTTTCACGGGCTTTTAAAAGTAATTTATTTTTATACTGGGGTTTAGCTGCTTTTCACGGCTGTGTTTATGCCGCTTTACACCCACTTGACTCACTTCCAGAGAGATATCAATACATAGGTTTTAAGATTCTTACTAGTCAGATATATTCTTGTGCGGTGAATAGGGGGTGTTGAGTCCAGTTCACTGAGCAAGGAGTAGGTCTTTCTATTACATATTGGGTTTATGGAACGGTAGCTGAGCTCATTTGAAACCCTTGTTTTATGCATCACCCCACCTCACCTTTCCCGTTAAGCAGCCATAGTGTGTCTTCTAAACGTGTGACTCTGTTCTGTTTTGTAATTCAGTTCAAGTGTAGCGGTTTTTACATTCCCTCTATAAGTGATAGCTTATGATAAGTGTCTTTTTCTGTGTGACTTATTTCACTTAGAATCGTCGTGCCTACATCTACTCATCATGCTGCTACTAGCCTTATGACATTGATTTCATGGCTGAGTGATATTCCATTGTACATAAGGACCACCACTTCTTTATCCATTTTTCTCTTTCCAGGGATATTTAAGGTGTCATGAAGTGGAGGTTCTTGTCAACAGAGCAGCCCTAAACTTTGGGGTGCCTGTGTCTTGCTGATTTTTAGTTTTCCCAATTTATACGCCCATGAGTGGAAGTGCCCTATGCGCTCTAAGCTGTGTTTTTTCGATGTTTCAGGACACACCGTACACTTCTCCAGAGTGGCTGTTGGCAATTTACATCCCGCCCATCAGCGTAGCAAGGCTCCCATTTCTCCATGGCCTGTCCTGCATTTCTGGTTTTGACACTTTTTTCAGCATGGCCCTTTTGACCGATGGGCAGCGAGACTTCTTTGTAGCGCTGATTTGCATTTCCAGGTTGCTTGGTTGGCCAAAAAGGGCGTATGCGTTTTTTCCTGAATATATTCAGGAAAAAACGCATACGCCCTTTTTGGCCAAGGGCATCATTGTCGACGTTTTGCCGCTTTTCATGTGCTTTACAGGCGATTCGAATCGACCTCCTGAAATCTGTTTCCTGCAATTCTGCCTTGTTTTCAAATCCTCTTCGTTGCCTTCCCTCAATATATTTGTGGACGAGAGTTATCATTTATAACTCTGCAGGTTTGTGAATTGCAGTGCCCCTGAGCTCCATTTTTCAACTCGCTTTTTTGGGAGCTGGCCGCAAAAGCGCAGGATTGCCTCAGGCCCTGTTCTTGTTCCGGGGGGCAGGCTGAGCCTGTGGTTAATTCTTCTTCCTGATGGGAAAATAGAGTGACCTGTGCCTGTCCCAACACCTAGAGCTAGTCTCTCATTGGCTGCCCCTCTTCCCGTTCATCCTCAGGACAAATTGCAAGCTGTATGGAACAGGAGGTTAAAGGTGCTGATTCTCCAAGGAGGGAGATTGCTAGTAAAGCGGCTGGAATGGCGAACCCGAGCACAAGGAGATGAGAAATGAGGTGCGTTTTAGAAAGCTTTCCCGATCACACGGTGTACCACCTTCTGGGTTTCTCATGCATGTTTTCGATGTAGGAAGATGCCCTTGAACCTGGAGATTTGGGACCCATGGGATGGGTAACAGGCAGTATTACTTTAAAGGCTCTGCGTTTGCTCCCCCAACCTCACCAAAGCTCTCAGCCCCGAGAGTGTCCACCCTTATGTCTCATCCAGCTGTGGGTCTAGATATGGTCAATCCAGGTTGCATCACAGCCCCTGAACGAATTTTGTAAGAATTTCTCTCTCTTTCACTGTCTTTGTTTCACGGGCTTTTAAAAGTAATTTATTTTTATAATGGGGTTTAGCTGCTTTTCACAGCTGTGTTTATGCCGCTTTACACCCACTTGACTCACTTCCAGAGAGATATCAATACATAGGTTTTAAGATTCTTACTAGTCAGATATATTCTTGTGCGGTGAATAGGGGGTGTTGAGTCCAGTTCACTGAGCAAGGAGTAGGTCTTTCTATTACATATTGGGTTTATGGAACGGTAGCTGAGCTCATTTGAAACCCTTGTTTTATGCATCACCCCACCTCACCTTTCCCGTTAAGCAGCCATAGTGTGTCTTCTAAACGTGTGACTCTGTTCTGTTTTGTAATTCAGTTCAAGTGTAGCGGTTTTTACATTCCCTCTATAAGTGATAGCTTATGATAAGTGTCTTTTTCTGTGTGACTTATTTCACTTAGAATCGTCGTGCCTACATCTACTCATCATGCTGCTACTAGCCTTATGACATTGATTTCATGGCTGAGTGATATTCCATTGTACATAAGGACCACCACTTCTTTATCCATTTTTCTCTTTCCAGGGATATTTAAGGTGTCATGAAGTGGAGGTTCTTGTCAACAGAGCAGCCCTAAACTTTGGGGTGCCTGTGTCTTGCTGATTTTTAGTTTTCCCAATTTATACGCCCATGAGTGGAAGTGCCCTATGCGCTCTAAGCTGTGTTTTTTCGATGTTTCAGGACACACCGTACACTTCTCCAGAGTGGCTGTTGGCAATTTACATCCCGCCCATCAGCGTAGCAAGGCTCCCATTTCTCCATGGCCTGTCCTGCATTTCTGGTTTTGACACTTTTTTCAGCATGGCCCTTTTGACCGATGGGCAGCGAGACTTCTTTGTAGCGCTGATTTGCCTTTCCAGGTTGCTTGGTTGGCCAAAAAGGGCGTATGCGTTTTTTCCTGAATATATTCAGGAAAAAACGCATACGCCCTTTTTGGCCAAGGGCATCATTGTCGACGTTTTGCCGCTTTTCATGTGCTTTACAGGCGATTCGAATCGACCTCCTGAAATCTGTTTCCTGCAATTCTGCCTTGCTTTCAAATCCTCTTCATTGCCTTCCCTCAATATATTTGTGGACGAGAGTTATCATTTATAACTCTGCAGGTTTGTGAATTGCAGTGCCCCTGAGCTCCATTTTTCAACTCGCTTTTTTGGGAGCTGGCCGCAAAAGCGCAGGATTGCCTCAGGCCCTCTTCTGGTTCCGGGCGGCAGGCTGAGCCTGTGGTTAATTCTTCTTCCTGATGGGAAAATAGAGTGACCTGTGCCTGTCCCAACACCTAGAGCTAGTCTCTCATTGGCTCCCCCTCTTCCCGTTCATCCTCAGGACAAATTGCAAGCTGTATGGAACAGGAGGTTAAAGGTGCTGATTCTCCAAGGAGGGAGATTGCTAGTAAAGCGGCTGGAATGGCGAACCCGAGCACAAGGAGATGAGAAATGAGGTGCGTTTTAGAAAGCTTTCCCGATCACACGGTGTACCACCTTCTGGGTTTCTCATGCATGTTTTCGATGTAGGAAGATGCCCTTGAACCTGGAGATTTGGGACCCATGGGATGGGTAACAGGCAGTATTACTTTAAAGGCTCTGCGTTTGCTACCCCAACCTCACCAAAGCTCTCAGCCCCGAGAGTGTCCACCCTTATGTCTCATCCAGCTGTGGGTCTAGATATGGTCAATCCAGGTTGCATCACAGAGCCTGAACGAATTTTGTAAGAATTTCTCTCTCTTTCACTGTCTTTGTTTCACGGGCTTTTAAAAGTAATTTATTTTTATACTGGGGTTTAGCTGCTTTTCACGGCTGTGTTTATGCCGCTTTACACCCACTTGACTCACTTCCAGAGAGATATCAATACATAGGTTTTAAGATTCTTACTAGTCAGATATATTCTTGTGCGGTGAATAGGGGGTGTTGAGTCCAGTTCACTGAGCAAGGAGTAGGTCTTTCTATTACATATTGGGTTTATGGAACGGTAGCTGAGCTCATTTGAAACCCTTGTTTTATGCATCACCCCACCTCACCTTTCCCGTTAAGCAGCCATAGTGTGTCTTCTAAACGTGTGACTCTGTTCTGTTTTGTAATTCAGTTCAAGTGTAGCGGTTTTTACATTCCCTCTATAAGTGATAGCTTATGATAAGTGTCTTTTTCTGTGTGACTTATTTCACTTAGAATCGTCGTGCCTACATCTACTCATCATGCTGCTACTAGCCTTATGACATTGATTTCATGGCTGAGTGATATTCCATTGTACATAAGGACCACCACTTCTTTATCCATTTTTCTCTTTCCAGGGATATTTAAGGTGTCATGAAGTGGAGGTTCTTGTCAACAGAGCAGCCCTAAACTTTGGGGTGCCTGTGTCTTGCTGATTTTTAGTTTTCCCAATTTATACGCCCATGAGTGGAAGTGCCCTATGCGCTCTAAGCTGTGTTTTTTCGATGTTTCAGGACACACCGTACACTTCTCCAGAGTGGCTGTTGGCAATTTACATCCCGCCCATCAGCGTAGCAAGGCTCCCATTTCTCCATGGCCTGTCCTGCATTTCTGGTTTTGACACTTTTTTCAGCATGGCCCTTTTGACCGATGGGCAGCGAGACTTCTTTGTAGCGCTGATTTGCATTTCCAGGTTGCTTGGTTGGCCAAAAAGGGCGTATGCGTTTTTTCCTGAATATATTCAGGAAAAAACGCATACGCCCTTTTTGGCCAAGGGCATCATTGTCGACGTTTTGCCGCTTTTCATGTGCTTTACAGGCGATTCGAATCGACCTCCTGAAATCTGTTTCCTGCAATTCTGCCTTGTTTTCAAATCCTCTTCGTTGCCTTCCCTCAATATATTTGTGGACGAGAGTTATCATTTATAACTCTGCAGGTTTGTGAATTGCAGTGCCCCTGAGCTCCATTTTTCAACTCGCTTTTTTGGGAGCTGGCCGCAAAAGCGCAGGATTGCCTCAGGCCCTCTTCTGGTTCCGGGCGGCAGGCTGAGCCTGTGGTTAATTCTTCTTCCTGATGGGAAAATAGAGTGACCTGTGCCTGTCCCAACACCTAGAGCTAGTCTCTCATTGGCTCCCCCTCTTCCCGTTCATCCTCAGGACAAATTGCAAGCTGTACGGAACAGGAGGTTAAAGGTGCTGGTTCTCCAAGGAGGGAGATTGCTAGTAAAGCGGCTGGAATGGCGAACCCGAGCACAAGGAGATGAGAAATGAGGTGCGTTTTAGAAAGCTTTCCCGATCACATGGTGTACCACCTTCTGGGTTTCTCATGCATGTTTTCGATGTAGGAAGATGCCCTTGAACCTGGAGATTTGGGACCCATGGGATGGGTAACAGGCAGTATTACTTTAAAGGCTCTGCGTTTGCTCCCCCAAACTCACCAAACCTCTCAGCCCCGAGAGTGTCCACCCTTATGTCTCATCCAGCTGTGGGTCTAGATATGGTCCATCCAGGTTGCATCACAGCCCCTGAACGAATTTTGTAAGAATTTCTCTCTCTTTCACTGTCTTTGTTTCACGGGCTTTTAAAAGTAATTTATTTTTATACTGGGGTTTAGCTGCTTTTCACGGCTGAGTTTACGCTGCTTTATACCCACTTGACTCACTTCCAGAGAGATATCAATACATAGGTTTTAAGATTCTTACTAGTCAGATATATTCTTGTGCGGTGAATAGGGGGTGTTGAGTCCAGTTCACTGGGCAAGGAGTAGGTCTTTCTATTACATATTGGGTTTATGGAACGGTATCTGAGCTAATTTGAAACCCTTGTTTTATGCATCACCCCACCTCACCTTTCCCGTTAAGCAGCCATAGTGTGTCTTCTAAACGTGTGACTCTGTTCTGTTTTGTAATTCAGTTCAAGTGTAGCGGTTTTTACATTCCCTCTATAACTGATAGCTTATGATAAGTGTCTTTTTCTGTGTGACTTATTTCACTTAGAATCGTCGTGCCTACAACCACTCATCATGCTGCTACTAGCCTTATGACATTGATTTCATGGCTAAGTGATATTCCATTGTACATAAGGACCACCACTTCTTTATCCATTTTTCTCTTTCCTGGGATATTTAAGGTGTCATGAAGTGGAGGTTCTTGTCAACAGAGCAGCCCTAAACTTTGGGTTGCCTGTGTCTTGCTGATTTTTAGTTTTCCCAATTTATACGCCCATGAGTGGAAGTGCCCTATGCGCTCTAAGCTGTGTTTTTTCGATGTTTCAGGACACACCGTACACTTCTCCAGAGTGGCTGTTGGCAATTTACATCCCGCCCATCAGCGTAGCAAGGCTCCCATTTCTCCATGGCCTGTCCTGCATTTCTGGTTTTGACACTTTTTTCAGCATGGCCCTTTTGACCGATGGGCAGCGAGACTTCTTTGTAGCGCTGATTTGCCTTTCCAGGTTGCTTGGTTGGCCAAAAAGGGCGTATGCGTTTTTTCCTGAATATATTCAGGAAAAAACGCATACGCCCTTTTTGGCCAAGGGCATCATTGTCGACGTTTTGCCGCTTTTCATGTGCTTTACAGGCGATTCGAATCGACCTCCTGAAATCTGTTTCCTGCAATTCTGCCTTGCTTTCAAATCCTCTTCATTGCCTTCCCTCAATATATTTGTGGACGAGAGTTATCATTTATAACTCTGCAGGTTTGTGAATTGCAGTGCCCCTGAGCTCCATTTTTCAACTCGCTTTTTTGGGAGCTGGCCGCAAAAGCGCAGGATTGCCTCAGGCCCTCTTCTGGTTCCGGGCGGCAGGCTGAGCCTGTGGTTAATTCTTCTTCCTGATGGGAAAATAGAGTGACCTGTGCCTGTCCCAACACCTAGAGCTAGTCTCTCATTGGCTGCCCCTCTTCCCGTTCATCCTCGGGACAAATTGCAAGCTGTACGGAACAGGAGGTTAAAGGTGCTGATTCTCCAAGGAGGGAGATTGCTAGTAAAGCGGCTGGAATGGCGAACCCGAGCACAAGGAGATGAGAAATGAGGTGCGTTTTAGAAAGCTTTCCCGATCACACGGTGTACCACCTTCTGGGTTTCTCATGCATGTTTTCGATGTAGGAAGATGCCCTTGAACCTGGAGATTTGGGACCCATGGGATGGGTAACAGGCAGTATTACTTTAAAGGCTCTGCGTTTGCTCCCCCAACCTCACCAAAGCTCTCAGCCCCGAGAGTGTCCACCCTTATGTCTCATCCAGCTGTGGGTCTAGATATGGTCAATCCAGGTTGCATCACAGCCCCTGAACGAATTTTGTAAGAATTTCTCTCTCTTTCACTGTCTTTGTTTCACGGGCTTTTAAAAGTAATTTATTTTTATAATGGGGTTTAGCTGCTTTTCACAGCTGTGTTTATGCCGCTTTACACCCACTTGACTCACTTCCAGAGAGATATCAATACATAGGTTTTAAGATTCTTACTAGTCAGATATATTCTTGTGCGGTGAATAGGGGGTGTTGAGTCCAGTTCACTGAGCAAGGAGTAGGTCTTTCTATTACATATTGGGTTTATGGAACGGTAGCTGAGCTCATTTGAAACCCTTGTTTTATGCATCACCCCACCTCACCTTTCCCGTTAAGCAGCCATAGTGTGTCTTCTAAACGTGTGACTCTGTTCTGTTTTGTAATTCAGTTCAAGTGTAGCGGTATTTACATTCCCTCTATAAGTGATAGCTTATGATAAGTGTCTTTTTCTGTGTGACTTATTTCACTTAGAATCGTCGTGCCTACATCTACTCATCATGCTGCTACTAGCCTTATGACATTGATTTCATGGCTGAGTGATATTCCATTGTACATAAGGACCACCACTTCTTTATCCATTTTTCTCTTTCCAGGGATATTTAAGGTGTCATGAAGTGGAGGTTCTTGTCAACAGAGCAGCCCTAAACTTTGGGGTGCCTGTGTCTTGCTGATTTTTAGTTTTCCCAATTTATACGCCCATGAGTGGAAGTGCCCTATGCGCTCTAAGCTGTGTTTTTTCGATGTTTCAGGACACACCGTACACTTCTCCAGAGTGGCTGTTGGCAATTTACATCCCGCCCATCAGCGTAGCAAGGCTCCCATTTCTCCATGGCCTGTCCTGCATTTCTGGTTTTGACACTTTTTTCAGCATGGCCCTTTTGACCGATGGGCAGCGAGACTTCTTTGTAGCGCTGATTTGCCTTTCCAGGTTGCTTGGTTGGCCAAAAAGGGCGTATGCGTTTTTTCCTGAATATATTCAGGAAAAAACGCATACGCCCTTTTTGGCCAAGGGCATCATTGTCGACGTTTTGCCGCTTTTCATGTGCTTTACAGGCGATTCGAATCGACCTCCTGAAATCTGTTTCCTGCAATTCTGCCTTGCTTTCAAATCCTCTTCATTGCCTTCCCTCAATATATTTGTGGACGAGAGTTATCATTTATAACTCTGCAGGTTTGTGAATTGCAGTGCCCCTGAGCTCCATTTTTCAACTCGCTTTTTTGGGAGCTGGCCGCAAAAGCGCAGGATTGCCTCAGGCCCTCTTCTGGTTCCGGGCGGCAGGCTGAGCCTGTGGTTAATTCTTCTTCCTGATGGGAAAATAGAGTGACCTGTGCCTGTCCCAACACCTAGAGCTAGTCTCTCATTGGCTGCCCCTCTTCCCGTTCATCCTCAGGACAAATTGCAAGCTGTACGGAACAGGAGGTTAAAGGTGCTGATTCTCCAAGGAGGGAGATTGCTAGTAAAGCGGCTGGAATGGCGAACCCGAGCACAAGGAGATGAGAAATGAGGTGCGTTTTAGAAAGCTTTCCCGATCACACGGTGTACCACCTTCTGGGTTTCTCATGCATGTTTTCGATGTAGGAAGATGCCCTTGAACCTGGAGATTTGGGACCCATGGGATGGGTAACAGGCAGTATTACTTTAAAGGCTCTGCGTTTGCTCCCCCAACCTCACCAAAGCTCTCAGCCCCGAGAGTGTCCACCCTTATGTCTCATCCAGCTGTGGGTCTAGATATGGTCAATCCAGGTTGCATCACAGCCCCTGAACGAATTTTGTAAGAATTTCTCTCTCTTTCACTGTCTTTGTTTCACGGGCTTTTAAAAGTAATTTATTTTCATAATGGGGTTTAGCTGCTTTTCACAGCTGTGTTTATGCCGCTTTACACCCACTTGACTCACTTCCAGAGAGATATCAATACATAGGTTTTAAGATTCTTACTAGTCAGATATATTCTTGTGCGGTGAATAGGGGGTGTTGAGTCCAGTTCACTGAGCAAGGAGTAGGTCTTTCTATTACATATTGGGTTTATGGAACGGTAGCTGAGCTCATTTGAAACCCTTGTTTTATGCATCACCCCACCTCACCTTTCCCGTTAAGCAGCCATAGTGTGTCTTCTAAACGTGTGACTCTGTTCTGTTTTGTAATTCAGTTCAAGTGTAGCGGTTTTTACATTCCCTCTATAAGTGATAGCTTATGATAAGTGTCTTTTTCTGTGTGACTTATTTCACTTAGAATCGTCGTGCCTACATCTACTCATCATGCTGCTACTAGCCTTATGACATTGATTTCATGGCTGAGTGATATTCCATTGTACATAAGGACCACCACTTCTTTATCCATTTTTCTCTTTCCAGGGATATTTAAGGTGTCATGAAGTGGAGGTTCTTGTCAACAGAGCAGCCCTAAACTTTGGGGTGCCTGTGTCTTGCTGATTTTTAGTTTTCCCAATTTATACGCCCATGAGTGGAAGTGCCCTATGCGCTCTAAGCTGTGTTTTTTCGATGTTTCAGGACACACCGTACACTTCTCCAGAGTGGCTGTTGGCAATTTACATCCCGCCCATCAGCGTAGCAAGGCTCCCATTTCTCCATGGCCTGTCCTGCATTTCTGGTTTTGACACTTTTTTCAGCATGGCCCTTTTGACCGATGGGCAGCGAGACTTCTTTGTAGCGCTGATTTGCCTTTCCAGGTTGCTTGGTTGGCCAAAAAGGGCGTATGCGTTTTTTCCTGAATATATTCAGGAAAAAACGCATACGCCCTTTTTGGCCAAGGGCATCATTGTCGACGTTTTGCCGCTTTTCATGTGCTTTACAGGCGATTCGAATCGACCTCCTGAAATCTGTTTCCTGCAATTCTGCCTTGCTTTCAAATCCTCTTCGTTGCCTTCCCTCAATATATTTGTGGACGAGAGTTATCATTTATAACTCTGCAGGTTTGTGAATTGCAGTGCCCCTGAGCTTCATTTTTCAACTCGCTTTTTTGGGAGCTGGCCGCAAAAGCGCAGGATTGCCTCAGGCCCTCTTCTGGTTCCGGGCGGCAGGCTGAGCCTGTGGTTAATTCTTCTTCCTGATGGGAAAATAGAGTGACCTGTGCCTGTCCCAACACCTAGAGCTAGTCTCTCATTGGCTCCCCCTCTTCCCGTTCATCCTCAGGACAAATTGCAAGCTGTATGGAACAGGAGGTTAAAGGTGCTGATTCTCCAAGGAGGGAGATTGCTAGTAAAGCGGCTGGAATGGCGAACCCGAGCACAAGGAGATGAGAAATGAGGTGCGTTTTAGAAAGCTTTCCCGATCACACGGTGTACCACCTTCTGGGTTTCTCATGCATGTTTTCGATGTAGGAAGATGCCCTTGAACCTGGAGATTTGGGACCCATGGGATGGGTAACAGGCAGTATTACTTTAAAGGCTCTGCGTTTGCTCCCCCAACCTCACCAAAGCTCTCAGCCCCGAGAGTGTCCACCCTTATGTCTCATCCAGCTGTGGGTCTAGATATGGTCAATCCAGGTTGCATCACAGCCCCTGAACGAATTTTGTAAGAATTTCTCTCTCTTTCACTGTCTTTGTTTCACGGGCTTTTAAAAGTAATTTATTTTCATAATGGGGTTTAGCTGCTTTTCACAGCTGTGTTTATGCCGCTTTACACCCACTTGACTCACTTCCAGAGAGATATCAATACATAGGTTTTAAGATTCTTACTAGTCAGATATATTCTTGTGCGGTGAATAGGGGGTGTTGAGTCCAGTTCACTGAGCAAGGAGTAGGTCTTTCTATTACATATTGGGTTTATGGAACGGTAGCTGAGCTCATTTGAAATCCTTGTTTTATGCATCACCCCACCTCACCTTTCCCGTTAAGCAGCCATAGTGTGTCTTCTAAACGTGTGACTCTGTTCTGTTTTGTAATTCAGTTCAAGTGTAGCGGTTTTTACATTCCCTCTATAAGTGATAGCTTATGATAAGTGTCTTTTTCTGTGTGACTTATTTCACTTAGAATCGTCGTGCCTACATCTACTCATCATGCTGCTACTAGCCTTATGACATTGATTTCATGGCTGAGTGATATTCCATTGTACATAAGGACCACCACTTCTTTATCCATTTTTCTCTTTCCAGGGATATTTAAGGTGTCATGAAGTGGAGGTTCTTGTCAACAGAGCAGCCCTAAACTTTGGGGTGCCTGTGTCTTGCTGATTTTTAGTTTTCCCAATTTATACGCCCATGAGTGGAAGTGCCCTATGCGCTCTAAGCTGTGTTTTTTCGATGTTTCAGGACACACCGTACACTTCTCCAGAGTGGCTGTTGGCAATTTACATCCCGCCCATCAGCGTAGCAAGGCTCCCATTTCTCCATGGCCTGTCCTGCATTTCTGGTTTTGACACTTTTTTCAGCATGGCCCTTTTGACCGATGGGCAGCGAGACTTCTTTGTAGCGCTGATTTGCCTTTCCAGGTTGCTTGGTTGGCCAAAAAGGGCGTATGCGTTTTTTCCTGAATATATTCAGGAAAAAACGCATATGCCCTTTTTGGCCAAGGGCATCATTGTCGACGTTTTGCCGCTTTTCATGTGCTTTACAGGCGATTCGAATCGACCTCCTGAAATCTGTTTCCTGCAATTCTGCCTTGCTTTCAAATCCTCTTCGTTGCCTTCCCTCAATATATTTGTGGACGAGAGTTATCATTTATAACTCTGCAGGTTTGTGAATTGCAGTGCCCCTGAGCTCCATTTTTCAACTCGCTTTTTTGGGAGCTGGCCGCAAAAGCGCAGGATTGCCTCAGGCCCTCTTCTGGTTCCGGGCGGCAGGCTGAGCCTGTGGTTAATTCTTCTTCCTGATGGGAAAATAGAGTGACCTGTGCCTGTCCCAACACCTAGAGCTAGTCTCTCATTGGCTGCCCCTCTTCCCGTTCATCCTCAGGACAAATTGCAAGCTGTACGGAACAGGAGGTTAAAGGTGCTGGTTCTCCAAGGAGGGAGATTGCTAGTAAAGCGGCTGGAATGGCGAACCCGAGCACAAGGAGTTGAGAAATGAGGTGCGTTTTAGAAAGCTTTCCCGATCACACGGTGTACCACCTTCTGGGTTTCTCATGCATGTTTTCGATGTAGGAAGATGCCCTTGAACCTGGAGATTTGGGACCCATGGGATGGGTAACAGGCAGTATTACTTTAAAGGCTCTGCGTTTGCTCCCCCAACCTCACCAAAGCTCTCAGCCCCGAGAGTGTCCACCCTTATGTCTCATCCAGCTGTGGGTCTAGATATGGTCCATCCAGGTTGCATCACAGCCCCTGAACGAATTTTGTAAGAATTTCTCTCTCTTTCACTGTCTTTGTTTCACGGGCTTTTAAAAGTAATTTATTTTTATAATGGGGTTTAGCTGCTTTTCACGGCTGTGTTTATGCCGCTTTACACCCACTTGACTCACTTCCAGAGAGATATCAATACATAGGTTTTAAGATTCTTACTAGTCAGATATATTCTTGTGCGGTGAATAGGGGGTGTTGAGTCCAGTTCACTGAGCAAGGAGTAGGTCTTTCTATTACATATTGGGTTTATGGAACGGTAGCTGAGCTCATTTGAAACCCTTGTTTTATGCATCACCCCACCTCACCTTTCCCGTTAAGCAGCCATAGTGTGTCTTCTAAACGTGTGACTCTGTTCTGTTTTGTAATTCAGTTCAAGTGTAGCGGTTTTTACATTCCCTCTATAAGTGATAGCTTATGATAAGTGTCTTTTTCTGTGTGACTTATTTCACTTAGAATCGTCGTGCCTACATCTACTCATCATGCTGCTACTAGCCTTATGACATTGATTTCATGGCTGAGTGATATTCCATTGTACATAAGGACCACCACTTCTTTATCCATTTTTCTCTTTCCAGGGATATTTAAGGTGTCATGAAGTGGAGGTTCTTGTCAACAGAGCAGCCCTAAACTTTGGGGTGCCTGTGTCTTGCTGATTTTTAGTTTTCCCAATTTATACGCCCATGAGTGGAAGTGCCCTATGCGCTCTAAGCTGTGTTTTTTCGATGTTTCAGGACACACCGTACACTTCTCCAGAGTGGCTGTTGGCAATTTACATCCCGCCCATCAGCGTAGCAAGGCTCCCATTTCTCCATGGCCTGTCCTGCATTTCTGGTTTTGACACTTTTTTCAGCATGGCCCTTTTGACCGATGGGCAGCGAGACTTCTTTGTAGCGCTGATTTGCCTTTCCAGGTTGCTTGGTTGGCCAAAAAGGGCGTATGCGTTTTTTCCTGAATATATTCAGGAAAAAACGCATACGCCCTTTTTGGCCAAGGGCATCATTGTCGACGTTTTGCCGCTTTTCATGTGCTTTACAGGCGATTCGAATCGACCTCCTGAAATCTGTTTCCTGCAATTCTGCCTTGCTTTCAAATCCTCTTCGTTGCCTTCCCTCAATATATTTGTGGACGAGAGTTATCATTTATAACTCTGCAGGTTTGTGAATTGCAGTGCCCCTGAGCTCCATTTTTCAACTCGCTTTTTTGGGAGCTGGCCGCAAAAGCGCAGGATTGCCTCAGGCCCTCTTCTGGTTCCGGGCGGCAGGCTGAGCCTGTGGTTAATTCTTCTTCCTGATGGGAAAATAGAGTGACCTGTGCCTGTCCCAACACCTAGAGCTAGTCTCTCATTGGCTGCCCCTCTTCCCGTTCATCCTCAGGACAAATTGCAAGCTGTACGGAACAGGAGGTTAAAGGTGCTGGTTCTCCAAGGAGGGAGATTGCTAGTAAAGCGGCTGGAATGGCGAACCCGAGCACAAGGAGTTGAGAAATGAGGTGCGTTTTAGAAAGCTTTCCCGATCACATGGTGTACCACCTTCTGGGTTTCTCATGCATGTTTTCGATGTAGGAAGATGCCCTTGAACCTGGAGATTTGGGACCCATGGGATGGGTAACAGGCAGTATTACTTTAAAGGCTCTGCGTTTGCTCCCCCAACCTCACCAAAGCTCTCAGCCCCGAGAGTGTCCACCCTTATGTCTCATCCAGCTGTGGGTCTAGATATGGTCAATCCAGGTTGCATCACAGCCCCTGAACGAATTTTGTAAGAATTTCTCTCTCTTTCACTGTCTTTGTTTCACGGGCTTTTAAAAGTAATTTATTTTCATAATGGGGTTTAGCTGCTTTTCACAGCTGTGTTTATGCCGCTTTACACCCACTTGACTCACTTCCAGAGAGATATCAATACATAGGTTTTAAGATTCTTACTAGTCAGATATATTCTTGTGCGGTGAATAGGGGGTGTTGAGTCCAGTTCACTGAGCAAGGAGTAGGTCTTTCTATTACATATTGGGTTTATGGAACGGTAGCTGAGCTCATTTGAAACCCTTGTTTTATGCATCACCCCACCTCACCTTTCCCGTTAAGCAGCCATAGTGTGTCTTCTAAACGTGTGACTCTGTTCTGTTTTGTAATTCAGTTCAAGTGTAGCGGTTTTTACATTCCCTCTATAAGTGATAGCTTATGATAAGTGTCTTTTTCTGTGTGACTTATTTCACTTAGAATCGTCGTGCCTACATCTACTCATCATGCTGCTACTAGCCTTATGACATTGATTTCATGGCTGAGTGATATTCCATTGTACATAAGGACCACCACTTCTTTATCCATTTTTCTCTTTCCAGGGATATTTAAGGTGTCATGAAGTGGAGGTTCTTGTCAACAGAGCAGCCCTAAACTTTGGGGTGCCTGTGTCTTGCTGATTTTTAGTTTTCCCAATTTATACGCCCATGAGTGGAAGTGCCCTATGCGCTCTAAGCTGTGTTTTTTCGATGTTTCAGGACACACCGTACACTTCTCCAGAGTGGCTGTTGGCAATTTACATCCCGCCCATCAGCGTAGCAAGGCTCCCATTTCTCCATGGCCTGTCCTGCATTTCTGGTTTTGACACTTTTTTCAGCATGGCCCTTTTGACCGATGGGCAGCGAGACTTCTTTGTAGCGCTGATTTGCCTTTCCAGGTTGCTTGGTTGGCCAAAAAGGGCGTATGCGTTTTTTCCTGAATATATTCAGGAAAAAACGCATACGCCCTTTTTGGCCAAGGGCATCATTGTCGACGTTTTGCCGCTTTTCATGTGCTTTACAGGCGATTCGAATCGACCTCCTGAAATCTGTTTCCTGCAATTCTGCCTTGCTTTCAAATCCTCTTCGTTGCCTTCCCTCAATATATTTGTGGACGAGAGTTATCATTTATAACTCTGCAGGTTTGTGAATTGCAGTGCCCCTGAGCTCCATTTTTCAACTCGCTTTTTTGGGAGCTGGCCGCAAAAGCGCAGGATTGCCTCAGGCCCTCTTCTGGTTCCGGGCGGCAGGCTGAGCCTGTGGTTAATTCTTCTTCCTGATGGGAAAATAGAGTGACCTGTGCCTGTCCCAACACCTAGAGCTAGTCTCTCATTGGCTGCCCCTCTTCCCGTTCATCCTCAGGACAAATTGCAAGCTGTACGGAACAGGAGGTTAAAGGTGCTGGTTCTCCAAGGAGGGAGATTGCTAGTAAAGCGGCTGGAATGGCGAACCCGAGCACAAGGAGTTGAGAAATGAGGTGCGTTTTAGAAAGCTTTCCCGATCACATGGTGTACCACCTTCTGGGTTTCTCATGCATGTTTTCGATGTAGGAAGATGCCCTTGAACCTGGAGATTTGGGACCCATGGGATGGGTAACAGGCAGTATTACTTTAAAGGCTCTGCGTTTGCTCCCCCAAACTCACCAAAACTCTCAGCCCCGAGAGTGTCCACCCTTATGTCTCATCCAGCTGTGGGTCTAGATATGGTCCATCCAGGTTGCATCACAGCCCCTGAACGAATTTTGTAAGAATTTCTCTCTCTTTCACTGTCTTTGTTTCACGGGCTTTTAAAAGTAATTTATTTTTATAATGGGGTTTAGCTGCTTTTCACAGCTGTGTTTATGCTGCTTTACACCCACTTGACTCACTTCCAGAGAGATATCAATACATAGGTTTTAAGATTCTTACTAGTCAGATATATTCTTGTGCGGTGAATAGGGGGTGTTGAGTCCAGTTCACTGAGCAAGGAGTAGGTCTTTCTATTACATATTGGGTTTATGGAACGGTAGCTGAGCTCATTTGAACCCCTTGTTTTATGCATCACCCCACCTCACCTTTCCCGTTAAGCAGCCATAGTGTGTCTTCTAAACGTGTGACTCTGTTCTGTTTTGTAATTCAGTTCAAGTGTAGCGGTTTTTACATTCCCTCTATAAGTGATAGCTTATGATAAGTGTCTTTTTCTGTGTGACTTATTTCACTTAGAATCGTCGTGCCTACATCTACTCATCATGCTGCTACTAGCCTTATGACATTGATTTCATGGCTGAGTGATATTCCATTGTACATAAGGACCACCACTTCTTTATCCATTTTTCTCTTTCCAGGGATATTTAAGGTGTCATGAAGTGGAGGTTCTTGTCAACAGAGCAGCCCTAAACTTTGGGGTGCCTGTGTCTTGCTGATTTTTAGTTTTCCCAATTTATACGCCCATGAGTGGAAGTGCCCTATGCTCTCTAAGCTGTGTTTTTTCGATGTTTCAGGACACACCGTACACTTCTCCAGAGTGGCTGTTGGCAATTTACATCCCGCCCATCAGCGTAGCAAGGCTCCCATTTCTCCATGGCCTGTCCTGCATTTCTGGTTTTGACACTTTTTTCAGCATGGCCCTTTTGACCGATGGGCAGCGAGACTTCTTTGTAGCGCTGATTTGCCTTTCCAGGTTGCTTGGTTGGCCAAAAAGGGCGTATGCGTTTTTTCCTGAATATATTCAGGAAAAAACGCATACGCCCTTTTTGGCCAAGGGCATCATTGTCGACGTTTTGCCGCTTTTCATGTGCTTTACAGGCGATTCGAATCGACCTCCTGAAATCTGTTTCCTGCAATTCTGCCTTGCTTTCAAATCCTCTTCGTTGCCTTCCCTCAATATATTTGTGGACGAGAGTTATCATTTATAACTCTGCAGGTTTGTGAATTGCAGTGCCCCTGAGCTCCATTTTTCAACTCGCTTTTTTGGGAGCTGGCCGCAAAAGCGCAGGATTGCCTCAGGCCCTCTTCTGGTTCCGGGCGGCAGGCTGAGCCTGTGGTTAATTCTTCTTCCTGATGGGAAAATAGAGTGACCTGTGCCTGTCCCAACACCTAGAGCTAGTCTCTCATTGGCTGCCCCTCTTCCCGTTCATCCTCAGGACAAATTGCAAGCTGTACGGAACAGGAGGTTAAAGGTGCTGGTTCTCCAAGGAGGGAGATTGCTAGTAAAGCGGCTGGAATGGCGAACCCGAGCACAAGGAGTTGAGAAATGAGGTGCGTTTTAGAAAGCTTTCCCGATCACATGGTGTACCACCTTCTGGGTTTCTCATGCATGTTTTCGATGTAGGAAGATGTCCTTGAACCTGGAGATTTGGGACCCATGGGATGGGTAACAGGCAGTATTACTTTAAAGGCTCTGCGTTTGCTCCCCCAAACTCACCAAACCTCTCAGCCCCGAGAGTGTCCACCCTTATGTCTCATCCAGCTGTGGGTCTAGATATGGTCAATCCAGGTTGCATCACAGCCCCTGAACGAATTTTGTAAGAATTTCTCTCTCTTTCACTGTCTTTGTTTCACGGGCTTTTAAAAGTAATTTATTTTTATAATGGGGTTTAGCTGCTTTTCACAGCTGTGTTTATGCCGCTTTACACCCACTTGACTCACTTCCAGAGAGATATCAATACATAGGTTTTAAGATTCTTACTAGTCAGATATATTCTTGTGCGGTGAATAGGGGGTGTTGAGTCCAGTTCACTGAGCAAGGAGTAGGTCTTTCTATTACATATTGGGTTTATGGAACGGTAGCTGAGCTCATTTGAAACCCTTGTTTTATGCATCACCCCACCTCACCTTTCCCGTTAAGCAGCCATAGTGTGTCTTCTAAACGTGTGACTCTGTTCTGTTTTGTAATTCAGTTCAAGTGTAGCGGTTTTTACATTCCCTCTATAAGTGATAGCTTATGATAAGTGTCTTTTTCTGTGTGACTTATTTCACTTAGAATCGTCGTGCCTACATCTACTCATCATGCTGCTACTAGCCTTATGACATTGATTTCATGGCTGAGTGATATTCCATTGTACATAAGGACCACCACTTCTTTATCCATTTTTCTCTTTCCAGGGATATTTAAGGTGTCATGAAGTGGAGGTTCTTGTCAACAGAGCAGCCCTAAACTTTGGGGTGCCTGTGTCTTGCTGATTTTTAGTTTTCCCAATTTATACGCCCATGAGTGGAAGTGCCCTATGCGCTCTAAGCTGTGTTTTTTCGATGTTTCAGGACACACCGTACACTTCTCCAGAGTGGCTGTTGGCAATTTACATCCCGCCCATCAGCGTAGCAAGGCTCCCATTTCTCCATGGCCTGTCCTGCATTTCTGGTTTTGACACTTTTTTCAGCATGGCCCTTTTGACCGATGGGCAGCGAGACTTCTTTGTAGCGCTGATTTGCCTTTCCAGGTTGCTTGGTTGGCCAAAAAGGGCGTATGCGTTTTTTCCTGAATATATTCAGGAAAAAACGCATACGCCCTTTTTGGCCAAGGGCATCATTGTCGACGTTTTGCCGCTTTTCATGTGCTTTACAGGCGATTCGAATCGACCTCCTGAAATCTGTTTCCTGCAATTCTGCCTTGCTTTCAAATCCTCTTCGTTGCCTTCCCTCAATATATTTGTGGACGAGAGTTATCATTTATAACTCTGCAGGTTTGTGAATTGCAGTGCCCCTGAGCTCCATTTTTCAACTCGCTTTTTTGGGAGCTGGCCGCAAAAGCGCAGGATTGCCTCAGGCCCTCTTCTGGTTCCGGGCGGCAGGCTGAGCCTGTGGTTAATTCTTCTTCCTGATGGGAAAATAGAATGACCTGTGCCTGTTCCAACACCTAGAGCTAGTCTCTCATTGTCTCCCCCTCTTCCCGTTCATCCTCAGGACAAATTGCAAGCTGTATGGAACAGGAGGTTAAAGCTGCTGATTCTCCAAGGAGGGAGATTGCTAGTAAAGCGGCTGGAATGGCGAACCCGAGCACAAGGAGATGAGAAATGAGGTGCGTTTTAGAAAGCTTTCCCAATCACACGGTGTACCACCTTCTGGGTTTCTCATGCATGTTTTCGATGTAGGAAGATGCCCTTGAACCTGGAGATTTGGACCCATGGGATGGGTAACAGGCAGTATTACTTTAAAGGCTCTGCGTTTGCTCCCCCAACCTCACCAAAGCTCTCAGCCCCGAGAGTGTCCACCCTTATGTCTCATCCAGCTGTGGGTCTAGATATGGTCCATCCAGGTTGCATCACAGCCCCTGAACGAATTTTGTAAGAATTTCTCTCTCTTTCACTGTCTTTGTTTCACGGGCTTTTAAAAGTAATTTATTTTTATAATGGGGTTTAGCTGCTTTTCACGGCTGTGTTTATGCCGCTTTACACCCACTTGACTCACTACCAGAGAGATATCAATACATAGGTTTTAAGATTCTTACTAGTCAGATATATTCTTGTGCGGTGAATAGGGGGTGTTGAGTCCAGTTCACTGAGCAAGGAGTAGGTCTTTCTATTACATATTGGGTTTATGGAACGGTAGCTGAGCTCATTTGAAACCCTTGTT
Source organism: Balaenoptera ricei (assembly GCF_028023285.1). Taxonomy (NCBI): domain Eukaryota; kingdom Metazoa; phylum Chordata; class Mammalia; order Artiodactyla; family Balaenopteridae; genus Balaenoptera; species Balaenoptera ricei. The sequence continues at coordinate 150,441 of NW_026777554.1, forward strand.
TTATGCATCACCCCACCTCACCTTTCCCGTTAAGCAGCCATAGTGTGTCTTCTAAACGTGTGACTCTGTTCTGTTTTGTAATTCAGTTCAAGTGTAGCGGTTTTTACATTCCCTCTATAAGTGATAGCTTATGATAAGTGTCTTTTTCTGTGTGACTTATTTCACTTAGAATCGTCGTGCCTACATCTACTCATCATGCTGCTACTAGCCTTATGACATTGATTTCATGGCTGAGTGATATTCCATTGTACATAAGGACCACCACTTCTTTATCCATTTTTCTCTTTCCTGGGATATTTAAGGTGTCATGAAGTGGAGGTTCTTGTCAACAGAGCAGCCCTAAACTTTGGGGTGCCTATGTCTTGCTGATTTTTAGTTTTCCCAATTTATACGCCCATGAGTGGAAGTGCCCTATGCGCTCTAAGCTGTGTTTTTTCGATGTTTCAGGACACACCGTACACTTCTCCAGAGTGGCTGTTGGCAATTTACATCCCGCCCATCAGCGTAGCAAGGCTCCCATTTCTCCATGGCCTGTCCTGCATTTCTGGTTTTGACACTTTTTTCAGCATGGCCCTTTTGACCGATGGGCAGCGAGACTTCTTTGTAGCGCTGATTTGCCTTTCCAGGTTGCTTGGTTGGCCAAAAAGGGCGTATGCGTTTTTTCCTGAATATATTCAGGAAAAAACGCATACGCCCTTTTTGGCCAAGGGCATCATTGTCGACGTTTTGCCGCTTTTCATGTGCTTTACAGGCGATTCGAATCGACCTCCTGAAATCTGTTTCCTGCAATTCTGCCTTGCTTTCAAATCCTCTTCGTTGCCTTCCCTCAATATATTTGTGGACGAGAGTTATCATTTATAACTCTGCAGGTTTGTGAATTGCAGTGCCCCTGAGCTCCATTTTTCAACTCGCTTTTTTGGGAGCTGGCCGCAAAAGCGCAGGATTGCCTCAGGCCCTCTTCTGGTTCCGGGCGGCAGGCTGAGCCTGTGGTTAATTCTTCTTCCTGATGGGAAAATAGAGTGACCTGTGCCTGTCCCAACACCTAGAGCTAGTCTCTCATTGTCTCCCCCTCTTCCCGTTCATCCTCAGGACAAATTGCAAGCTGTATGGAACAGGAGGTTAAAGGTGCTGATTCTCCAAGGAGGGAGATTGCTAGTAAAGCGGCTGGAATGGCGAACCCGAGCACAAGGAGATGAGAAATGAGGTGCGTTTTAGAAAGCTTTCCCGATCACACGGTGTACCACCTTCTGGGTTTCTCATGCATGTTTTCGATGTAGGAAGATGCCCTTGAACCTGGAGATTTGGGACCCATGGGATGGGTAACAGGCAGTATTACTTTAAAGGCTCTGCGTTTGCTCCCCCAACCTCACCAAAGCTCTCAGCCCCGAGAGTGTCCACCCTTATGTCTCATCCAGCTGTGGGTCTAGATATGGTCCATCCAGGTTGCATCACAGCCCCTGAACGAATTTTGTAAGAATTTCTCTCTCTTTCACTGTCTTTGTTTCACGGGCTTTTAAAAGTAATTTATTTTTATACTGGGGTTTAGCTGCTTTTCACGGCTGTGTTTATGCCGCTTTACACCCACTTGACTCACTTCCAGAGAGATATCAATACATAGGTTTTAAGATTCTTACTAGTCAGATATATTCTTGTGCGGTGAATAGGGGGTGTTGACTCCAGTTCACTGAGCAAGGAGTAGGTCTTTCTATTACATATTGGGTTTATGGAACGGTAGCTGAGCTCATTTGAAACCCTTGTTTTATGCATCACCCCACCTCACCTTTCCCGTTAAGCAGCCATAGTGTGTCTTCTAAACGTGTGACTCTGTTCTGTTTTGTAATTCAGTTCAAGTGTAGCGGTTTTTACATTCCCTCTATAAGTGATAGCTTATGATAAGTGTCTTTTTCTGTGTGACTTATTTCACTTAGAATCGTCGTGCCTACATCTACTCATCATGCTGCTACTAGCCTTATGACATTGATTTCATGGCTGAGTGATATTCCATTGTACATAAGGACCACCACTTCTTTATCCATTTTTCTCTTTCCAGGGATATTTAAGGTGTCATGAAGTGGAGGTTCTTGTCAACAGAGCAGCCCTAAACTTTGGGGTGCCTGTGTCTTGCTGATTTTTAGTTTTCCCAATTTATACGCCCATGAGTGGAAGTGCCCTATGCGCTCTAAGCTGTGTTTTTTCGATGTTTCAGGACACACCGTACACTTCTCCAAAGTGGCTGTTGGCAATTTACATCCCGCCCATCAGCGTAGCAAGGCTCCCATTTCTCCATGGCCTGTCCTGCATTTCTGGTTTTGACACTTTTTTCAGCATGGCCCTTTTGACCGATGGGCAGCGAGACTTCTTTGTAGCGCTGATTTGCCTTTCCAGGTTGCTTGGTTGGCCAAAAAGGGCGTATGCGTTTTTTCCTGAATATATTCAGGAAAAAACGCATACGCCCTTTTTGGCCAAGGGCATCATTGTCGACGTTTTGCCGCTTTTCATGTGCTTTACAGGCGATTCGAATCGACCTCCTGAAATCTGTTTCCTGCAATTCTGCCTTGCTTTCAAATCCTCTTCGTTGCCTTCCCTCAATATATTTGTGGACGAGAGTTATCATTTATAACTCTGCAGGTTTGTGAATTGCAGTGCCCCTGAGCTCCATTTTTCAACTCGCTTTTTTGGGAGCTGGCCGCAAAAGCGCAGGATTGCCTCAGGCCCTATTCTGGTTCCGGGCGGCAGGCTGAGCCTGTGGTTAATTCTTCTTCCTGATGGGAAAATAGAGTGACCTGTGCCTGTCCCAACACCTAGAGCTAGTCTCTCATTGGCTCCCCCTCTTCCCGTTCATCCTCAGGACAAATTGCAAGCTGTACGGAACAGGAGGTTAAAGGTGCTGGTTCTCCAAGGAGGGAGATTGCTAGTAAAGCGGCTGGAATGGCGAACCCGAGCACAAGGAGTTGAGAAATGAGGTGCGTTTTAGAAAGCTTTCCCGATCACACGGTGTACCACCTTCTGGGTTTCTCATGCATGTTTTCGATGTAGGAAGATGCCCTTGAACCTGGAGATTTGGGACCCATGGGATGGGTAACAGGCAGTATTACTTTAAAGGCTCTGCGTTTGCTCCCCCAAACTCACCAAACCTCTCAGCCCCGAGAGTGTCCACCCTTATGTCTCATCCAGCTGTGGGTCTAGATATGGTCCATCCAGGTTGCATCACAGCCCCTGAACGAATTTTGTAAGAATTTCTCTCTCTTTCACTGTCTTTGTTTCACGGGCTTTTAAAAGTAATTTATTTTTATAATGGGGTTTAGCTGCTTTTCACGGCTGTGTTTATGCCGCTTTACACCCACTTGACTCACTTCCAGAGAGATATCAATACATAGGTTTTAAGATTCTTACTAGTCAGATATATTCTTGTGCGGTGAATAGGGGGTGTTGAGTCCAGTTCACTGAGCAAGGAGTAGGTCTTTCTATTACATATTGGGTTTATGGAACGGTAGCTGAGCTCATTTGAAACCCTTGTTTTATTCATCACCCCACCTCACCTTTCCCGTTAAGCAGCCATAGTGTGTCTTCTAAACGTGTGACTCTGTTCTGTTTTGTAATTCAGTTCAAGTGTAGCGGTTTTTACATTCCCTCTATAACTGATAGCTTATGATAAGTGTCTTTTTCTGTGTGACTTATTTCACTTAGAATCGTCGTGCCTACATCTACTCATCATGCTGCTACTAGCCTTATGACATTGATTTCATGGCTGAGTGATATTCCATTGTACATAAGGACCACCACTTCTTTATCCATTTTTCTCTTTCCAGGGATATTTAAGGTGTCATGAAGTGGAGGTTCTTGTCAACAGAGCAGCCCTAAACTTTGGGGTGCCTGTGTCTTGCTGATTTTTAGTTTTCCCAATTTATACGCCCATGAGTGGAAGTGCCCTATGCGCTCTAAGCTGTGTTTTTTCGATGTTTCAGGACACACCGTACACTTCTCCAGAGTGGCTGTTGGCAATTTACATCCCGCCCATCAGCGTAGCAAGGCTCCCATTTCTCCATGGCCTGTCCTGCATTTCTGGTTTTGACACTTTTTTCAGCATGGCCCTTTTGACCGATGGGCAGCGAGACTTCTTTGTAGCGCTGATTTGCCTTTCCAGGTTGCTTGGTTGGCCAAAAAGGGCGTATGCGTTTTTTCCTGAATATATTCAGGAAAAAACGCATACGCCCTTTTTGGCCAAGGGCATCATTGTCGACGTTTTGCCGCTTTTCATGTGCTTTACAGGCGATTCGAATCGACCTCCTGAAATCTGTTTCCTGCAATTCTGCCTTGCTTTCAAATCCTCTTCGTTGCCTTCCCTCAATATATTTGTGGACGAGAGTTATCATTTATAACTCTGCAGGTTTGTGAATTGCAGTGCCCCTGAGCTCCATTTTTCAACTCGCTTTTTTGGGAGCTGGCCGCAAAAGCGCAGGATTGCCTCAGGCCCTCTTCTGGTTCCGGGCGGCAGGCTGAGCCTGTGGTTAATTCTTCTTCCTGATGGGAAAATAGAATGACCTGTGCCTGTTCCAACACCTAGAGCTAGTCTCTCATTGTCTCCCCCTCTTCCCGTTCATCCTCAGGACAAATTGCAAGCTGTATGGAACAGGAGGTTAAAGGTGCTGATTCTCCAAGGAGGGAGATTGCTAGTAAAGCGGCTGGAATGGCGAACCCGAGCACAAGGAGATGAGAAATGAGGTGCGTTTTAGAAAGCTTTCCCAATCACACGGTGTACCACCTTCTGGGTTTCTCATGCATGTTTTCGATGTAGGAAGATGCCCTTGAACCTGGAGATTTGGACCCATGGGATGGGTAACAGGCAGTATTACTTTAAAGGCTCTGCGTTTGCTCCCCCAACCTCACCAAAGCTCTCAGCCCCGAGAGTGTCCACCCTTATGTCTCATCCAGCTGTGGGTCTAGATATGGTCCATCCAGGTTGCATCACAGCCCCTGAACGAATTTTGTAAGAATTTCTCTCTCTTTCACTGTCTTTGTTTCACGGGCTTTTAAAAGTAATTTATTTTTATAATGGGGTTTAGCTGCTTTTCACGGCTGTGTTTATGCCGCTTTACACCCACTTGACTCACTACCAGAGAGATATCAATACATAGGTTTTAAGATTCTTACTAGTCAGATATATTCTTGTGCGGTGAATAGGGGGTGTTGAGTCCAGTTCACTGAGCAAGGAGTAGGTCTTTCTATTACATATTGGGTTTATGGAACGGTAGCTGAGCTCATTTGAAACCCTTGTTTTATGCATCACCCCACCTCACCTTTCCCGTTAAGCAGCCATAGTGTGTCTTCTAAACGTGTGACTCTGTTCTGTTTTGTAATTCAGTTCAAGTGTAGCGGTTTTTACATTCCCTCTATAAGTGATAGCTTATGATAAGTGTCTTTTTCTGTGTGACTTATTTCACTTAGAATCGTCGTGCCTACATCTACTCATCATGCTGCTACTAGCCTTATGACATTGATTTCATGGCTGAGTGATATTCCATTGTACATAAGGACCACCACTTCTTTATCCATTTTTCTCTTTCCTGGGATATTTAAGGTGTCATGAAGTGGAGGTTCTTGTCAACAGAGCAGCCCTAAACTTTGGGGTGCCTATGTCTTGCTGATTTTTAGTTTTCCCAATTTATACGCCCATGAGTGGAAGTGCCCTATGCGCTCTAAGCTGTGTTTTTTCGATGTTTCAGGACACACCGTACACTTCTCCAGAGTGGCTGTTGGCAATTTACATCCCGCCCATCAGCGTAGCAAGGCTCCCATTTCTCCATGGCCTGTCCTGCATTTCTGGTTTTGACACTTTTTTCAGCATGGCCCTTTTGACCGATGGGCAGCGAGACTTCTTTGTAGCGCTGATTTGCCTTTCCAGGTTGCTTGGTTGGCCAAAAAGGGCGTATGCGTTTTTTCCTGAATATATTCAGGAAAAAACGCATACGCCCTTTTTGGCCAAGGGCATCATTGTCGACGTTTTGCCGCTTTTCATGTGCTTTACAGGCGATTCGAATCGACCTCCTGAAATCTGTTTCCTGCAATTCTGCCTTGCTTTCAAATCCTCTTCGTTGCCTTCCCTCAATATATTTGTGGACGAGAGTTATCATTTATAACTCTGCAGGTTTGTGAATTGCAGTGCCCCTGAGCTCCATTTTTCAACTCGCTTTTTTGGGAGCTGGCCGCAAAAGCGCAGGATTGCCTCAGGCCCTCTTCTGGTTCCGGGCGGCAGGCTGAGCCTGTGGTTAATTCTTCTTCCTGATGGGAAAATAGAGTGACCTGTGCCTGTCCCAACACCTAGAGCTAGTCTCTCATTGTCTCCCCCTCTTCCCGTTCATCCTCAGGACAAATTGCAAGCTGTATGGAACAGGAGGTTAAAGGTGCTGATTCTCCAAGGAGGGAGATTGCTAGTAAAGCGGCTGGAATGGCGAACCCGAGCACAAGGAGATGAGAAATGAGGTGCGTTTTAGAAAGCTTTCCCGATCACACGGTGTACCACCTTCTGGGTTTCTCATGCATGTTTTCGATGTAGGAAGATGCCCTTGAACCTGGAGATTTGGGACCCATGGGATGGGTAACAGGCAGTATTACTTTAAAGGCTCTGCGTTTGCTCCCCCAACCTCACCAAAGCTCTCAGCCCCGAGAGTGTCCACCCTTATGTCTCATCCAGCTGTGGGTCTAGATATGGTCCATCCAGGTTGCATCACAGCCCCTGAACGAATTTTGTAAGAATTTCTCTCTCTTTCACTGTCTTTGTTTCACGGGCTTTTAAAAGTAATTTATTTTTATACTGGGGTTTAGCTGCTTTTCACGGCTGTGTTTATGCCGCTTTACACCCACTTGACTCACTTCCAGAGAGATATCAATACATAGGTTTTAAGATTCTTACTAGTCAGATATATTCTTGTGCGGTGAATAGGGGGTGTTGAGTCCAGTTCACTGAGCAAGGAGTAGGTCTTTCTATTACATATTGGGTTTATGGAACGGTAGCTGAGCTCATTTGAAACCCTTGTTTTATGCATCACCCCACCTCACCTTTCCCGTTAAGCAGCCATAGTGTGTCTTCTAAACGTGTGACTCTGTTCTGTTTTGTAATTCAGTTCAAGTGTAGCGGTTTTTACATTCCCTCTATAAGTGATAGCTTATGATAAGTGTCTTTTTCTGTGTGACTTATTTCACTTAGAATCGTCGTGCGTACATCTACTCATCATGCTGCTACTAGCCTTATGACATTGATTTCATGGCTGAGTGATATTCCATTGTACATAAGGACCACCACTTCTTTATCCATTTTTCTCTTTCCAGGGATATTTAAGGTGTCATGAAGTGGAGGTTCTTGTCAACAGAGCAGCCCTAAACTTTGGGGTGCCTGTGTCTTGCTGATTTTTAGTTTTCCCAATTTATACGCCCATGAGTGGAAGTGCCCTATGCGCTCTAAGCTGTGTTTTTTCGATGTTTCAGGACACACCGTACACTTCTCCAAAGTGGCTGTTGGCAATTTACATCCCGCCCATCAGTGTAGCAAGGCTCCCATTTCTCCATGGCCTGTCCTGCATTTCTGGTTTTGACACTTTTTTCAGCATGGCCCTTTTGACCGATGGGCAGCGAGACTTCTTTGTAGCGCTGATTTGCCTTTCCAGGTTGCTTGGTTGGCCAAAAAGGGCGTATGCGTTTTTTCCTGAATATATTCAGGAAAAAACGCATACGCCCTTTTTGGCCAAGGGCATCATTGTCGACGTTTTGCCGCTTTTCATGTGCTTTACAGGCGATTCGAATCGACCTCCTGAAATCTGTTTCCTGCAATTCTGCCTTGCTTTCAAATCCTCTTCGTTGCCTTCCCTCAATATATTTGTGGACGAGAGTTATCATTTATAACTCTGCAGGTTTGTGAATTGCAGTGCCCCTGAGCTCCATTTTTCAACTCGCTTTTTTGGGAGCTGGCCGCAAAAGCGCAGGATTGCCTCAGGCCCTCTTCTGGTTCCGGGCGGCAGGCTGAGCCTGTGGTTAATTCTTCTTCCTGATGGGAAAATAGAGTGACCTGTGCCTGTCCCAACACCTAGAGCTAGTCTCTCATTGGCTGCCCCTCTTCCCGTTCATCCTCAGGACAAATTGCAAGCTGTACGGAACAGGAGGTTAAAGGTGCTGGTTCTCCAAGGAGGGAGATTGCTAGTAAAGCGGCTGGAATGGCGAACCCGAGCACAAGGAGTTGAGAAATGAGGTGCGTTTTAGAAAGCTTTCCCGATCACATGGTGTACCACCTTCTGGGTTTCTCATGCATGTTTTCGATGTAGGAAGATGCCCTTGAACCTGGAGATTTGGGACCCATGGGATGGGTAACAGGCAGTATTACTTTAAAGGCTCTGCGTTTGCTCCCCCAACCTCACCAAAGCTCTCAGCCCCGAGAGTGTCCACCCTTATGTCTCATCCAGCTGTGGGTCTAGATATGGTCAATCCAGGTTGCATCACAGCCCCTGAACGAATTTTGTAAGAATTTCTCTCTCTTTCACTGTCTTTGTTTCACGGGCTTTTAAAAGTAATTTATTTTCATAATGGGGTTTAGCTGCTTTTCACAGCTGTGTTTATGCCGCTTTACACCCACTTGACTCACTTCCAGAGAGATATCAATACATAGGTTTTAAGATTCTTACTAGTCAGATATATTCTTGTGCGGTGAATAGGGGGTGTTGAGTCCAGTTCACTGAGCAAGGAGTAGGTCTTTCTATTACATATTGGGTTTATGGAACGGTAGCTGAGCTCATTTGAAACCCTTGTTTTATGCATCACCCCACCTCACCTTTCCCGTTAAGCAGCCATAGTGTGTCTTCTAAACGTGTGACTCTGTTCTGTTTTGTAATTCAGTTCAAGTGTAGCGGTTTTTACATTCCCTCTATAAGTGATAGCTTATGATAAGTGTCTTTTTCTGTGTGACTTATTTCACTTAGAATCGTCGTGCCTACATCTACTCATCATGCTGCTACTAGCCTTATGACATTGATTTCATGGCTGAGTGATATTCCATTGTACATAAGGACCACCACTTCTTTATCCATTTTTCTCTTTCCAGGGATATTTAAGGTGTCATGAAGTGGAGGTTCTTGTCAACAGAGCAGCCCTAAACTTTGGGGTGCCTGTGTCTTGCTGATTTTTAGTTTTCCCAATTTATACGCCCATGAGTGGAAGTGCCCTATGCGCTCTAAGCTGTGTTTTTTCGATGTTTCAGGACACACCGTACACTTCTCCAGAGTGGCTGTTGGCAATTTACATCCCGCCCATCAGCGTAGCAAGGCTCCCATTTCTCCATGGCCTGTCCTGCATTTCTGGTTTTGACACTTTTTTCAGCATGGCCCTTTTGACCGATGGGCAGCGAGACTTCTTTGTAGCGCTGATTTGCCTTTCCAGGTTGCTTGGTTGGCCAAAAAGGGCGTATGCGTTTTTTCCTGAATATATTCAGGAAAAAACGCATACGCCCTTTTTGGCCAAGGGCATCATTGTCGACGTTTTGCCGCTTTTCATGTGCTTTACAGGCGATTCGAATCGACCTCCTGAAATCTGTTTCCTGCAATTCTGCCTTGCTTTCAAATCCTCTTCGTTGCCTTCCCTCAATATATTTGTGGACGAGAGTTATCATTTATAACTCTGCAGGTTTGTGAATTGCAGTGCCCCTGAGCTCCATTTTTCAACTCGCTTTTTTGGGAGCTGGCCGCAAAAGCGCAGGATTGCCTCAGGCCCTCTTCTGGTTCCGGGCGGCAGGCTGAGCCTGTGGTTAATTCTTCTTCCTGATGGGAAAATAGAGTGACCTGTGCCTGTCCCAACACCTAGAGCTAGTCTCTCATTGGCTGCCCCTCTTCCCGTTCATCCTCAGGACAAATTGCAAGCTGTACGGAACAGGAGGTTAAAGGTGCTGGTTCTCCAAGGAGGGAGATTGCTAGTAAAGCGGCTGGAATGGCGAACCCGAGCACAAGGAGTTGAGAAATGAGGTGCGTTTTAGAAAGCTTTCCCGATCACATGGTGTACCACCTTCTGGGTTTCTCATGCATGTTTTCGATGTAGGAAGATGCCCTTGAACCTGGAGATTTGGGACCCATGGGATGGGTAACAGGCAGTATTACTTTAAAGGCTCTGCGTTTGCTCCCCCAAACTCACCAAAACTCTCAGCCCCGAGAGTGTCCACCCTTATGTCTCATCCAGCTGTGGGTCTAGATATGGTACATCCAGGTTGCATCACAGCCCCTGAACGAATTTTGTAAGAATTTCTCTCTCTTTCACTGTCTTTGTTTCACGGGCTTTTAAAAGTAATTTATTTTTATAATGGGGTTTAGCTGCTTTTCACGGCTGTGTTTATGCCGCTTTACACCCACTTGACTCACTTCCAGAGAGATATCAATACATAGGTTTTAAGATTCTTACTAGTCAGATATATTCTTGTGCGGTGAATAGGGGGTGTTGAGTCCAGTTCACTGAGCAAGGAGTAGGTCTTTCTATTACATATTGGGTTTATGGAACGGTAGCTGAGCTCATTTGAACCCCTTGTTTTATGCATCACCCCACCTCACCTTTCCCGTTAAGCAGCCATAGTGTGTCTTCTAAACGTGTGACTCTGTTCTGTTTTGTAATTCAGTTCAAGTGTAGCGGTTTTTACATTCCCTCTATAAGTGATAGCTTATGATAAGTGTCTTTTTCTGTGTGACTTATTTCACTTAGAATCGTCGTGCCTACATCTACTCATCATGCTGCTACTAGCCTTATGACATTGATTTCATGGCTGAGTGATATTCCATTGTACATAAGGACCACCACTTCTTTATCCATTTTTCTCTTTCCAGGGATATTTAAGGTGTCATGAAGTGGAGGTTCTTGTCAACAGAGCAGCCCTAAACTTTGGGGTGCCTGTGTCTTGCTGATTTTTAGTTTTCCCAATTTATACGCCCATGAGTGGAAGTGCCCTATGCGCTCTAAGCTGTGTTTTTTCGATGTTTCAGGACACACCGTACACTTCTCCAGAGTGGCTGTTGGCAATTTACATCCCGCCCATCAGCGTAGCAAGGCTCCCATTTCTCCATGGCCTGTCCTGCATTTCTGGTTTTGACACTTTTTTCAGCATGGCCCTTTTGACCGATGGGCAGCGAGACTTCTTTGTAGCGCTGATTTGCCTTTCCAGGTTGCTTGGTTGGCCAAAAAGGGCGTATGCGTTTTTTCCTGAATATATTCAGGAAAAAACGCATACGCCCTTTTTGGCCAAGGGCATCATTGTCGACGTTTTGCCGCTTTTCATGTGCTTTACAGGCGATTCGAATCGACCTCCTGAAATCTGTTTCCTGCAATTCTGCCTTGCTTTCAAATCCTCTTCGTTGCCTTCCCTCAATATATTTGTGGACGAGAGTTATCATTTATAACTCTGCAGGTTTGTGAATTGCAGTGCCCCTGAGCTCCATTTTTCAACTCGCTTTTTTGGGAGCTGGCCGCAAAAGCGCAGGATTGCCTCAGGCCCTCTTCTGGTTCCGGGCGGCAGGCTGAGCCTGTGGTTAATTCTTCTTCCTGATGGGAAAATAGAGTGACCTGTGCCTGTCCCAACACCTAGAGCTAGTCTCTCATTGTCTCCCCCTCTTCCCGTTCATCCTCAGGACAAATTGCAAGCTGTACGGAACAGGAGGTTAAAGGTGCTGGTTCTCCAAGGAGGGAGATTGCTAGTAAAGCGGCTGGAATGGCGAACCCGAGCACAAGGAGTTGAGAAATGAGGTGCGTTTTAGAAAGCTTTCCCGATCACATGGTGTACCACCTTCTGGGTTTCTCATGCATGTTTTCGATGTAGGAAGATGCCCTTGAACCTGGAGATTTGGGACCCATGGGATGGGTAACAGGCAGTATTACTTTAAAGGCTCTGCGTTTGCTCCCCCAAACTCACCAAACCTCTCAGCCCCGAGAGTGTCCACCCTTATGTCTCATCCAGCTGTGGGTCTAGATATGGTCAATCCAGGTTGCATCACAGCCCCTGAACGAATTTTGTAAGAATTTCTCTCTCTTTCACTGTCTTTGTTTCACGGGCTTTTAAAAGTAATTTATTTTTATAATGGGGTTTAGCTGCTTTTCACAGCTGTGTTTATGCCGCTTTACACCCACTTGACTCACTTCCAGAGAGATATCAATACATAGGTTTTAAGATTCTTACTAGTCAGATATATTCTTGTGCGGTGAATAGGGGGTGTTGAGTCCAGTTCACTGAGCAAGGAGTAGGTCTTTCTATTACATATTGGGTTTATGGAACGGTAGCTGAGCTCATTTGAAACCCTTGTTTTATGCATCACCCCACCTCACCTTTCCCGTTAAGCAGCCATAGTGTGTCTTCTAAACGTGTGACTCTGTTCTGTTTTGTAATTCAGTTCAAGTGTAGCGGTTTTTACATTCCCTCTATAAGTGATAGCTTATGATAAGTGTCTTTTTCTGTGTGACTTATTTCACTTAGAATCGTCGTGCCTACATCTACTCATCATGCTGCTACTAGCCTTATGACATTGATTTCATGGCTGAGTGATATTCCATTGTACATAAGGACCACCACTTCTTTATCCATTTTTCTCTTTCCAGGGATATTTAAGGTGTCATGAAGTGGAGGTTCTTGTCAACAGAGCAGCCCTAAACTTTGGGGTGCCTGTGTCTTGCTGATTTTTAGTTTTCCCAATTTATACGCCCATGAGTGGAAGTGCCCTATGCGCTCTAAGCTGTGTTTTTTCGATGTTTCAGGACACACCGTACACTTCTCCAGAGTGGCTGTTGGCAATTTACATCCCGCCCATCAGCGTAGCAAGGCTCCCATTTCTCCATGGCCTGTCCTGCATTTCTGGTTTTGACACTTTTTTCAGCATGGCCCTTTTGACCGATGGGCAGCGAGACTTCTTTGTAGCGCTGATTTGCCTTTCCAGGTTGCTTGGTTGGCCAAAAAGGGCGTATGCGTTTTTTCCTGAATATATTCAGGAAAAAACGCATACGCCCTTTTTGGCCAAGGGCATCATTGTCGACGTTTTGCCGCTTTTCATGTGCTTTACAGGCGATTCGAATCGACCTCCTGAAATCTGTTTCCTGCAATTCTGCCTTGCTTTCAAATCCTCTTCGTTGCCTTCCCTCAATATATTTGTGGACGAGAGTTATCATTTATAACTCTGCAGGTTTGTGAATTGCAGTGCCCCTGAGCTCCATTTTTCAACTTGCTTTTTTGGGAGCTGGCCGCAAAAGCGCAGGATTGCCTCAGGCCCTCTTCTGGTTCCGGGCGGCAGGCTGAGCCTGTGGTTAATTCTTCTTCCTGATGGGAAAATAGAATGACCTGTGCCTGTTCCAACACCTAGAGCTAGTCTCTCATTGTCTCCCCCTCTTCCCGTTCATCCTCAGGACAAATTGCAAGCTGTATGGAACAGGAGGTTAAAGGTGCTGATTCTCCAAGGAGGGAGATTGCTAGTAAAGCGGCTGGAATGGCGAACCCGAGCACAAGGAGATGAGAAATGAGGTGCGTTTTAGAAAGCTTTCCCAATCACACGGTGTACCACCTTCTGGGTTTCTCATGCATGTTTTCGATGTAGGAAGATGCCCTTGAACCTGGAGATTTGGACCCATGGGATGGGTAACAGGCAGTATTACTTTAAAGGCTCTGCGTTTGCTCCCCCAACCTCACCAAAGCTCTCAGCCCCGAGAGTGTCCACCCTTATGTCTCATCCAGCTGTGGGTCTAGATATGGTCCATCCAGGTTGCATCACAGCCCCTGAACGAATTTTGTAAGAATTTCTCTCTCTTTCACTGTCTTTGTTTCACGGGCTTTTAAAAGTAATTTATTTTTATAATGGGGTTTAGCTGCTTTTCACGGCTGTGTTTATGCCGCTTTACACCCACTTGACTCACTACCAGAGAGATATCAATACATAGGTTTTAAGATTCTTACTAGTCAGATATATTCTTGTGCGGTGAATAGGGGGTGTTGAGTCCAGTTCACTGAGCAAGGAGTAGGTCTTTCTATTACATATTGGGTTTATGGAACGGTAGCTGAGCTCATTTGAAACCCTTGTTTTATGCATCACCCCACCTCACCTTTCCCGTTAAGCAGCCATAGTGTGTCTTCTAAACGTGTGACTCTGTTCTGTTTTGTAATTCAGTTCAAGTGTAGCGGTTTTTACATTCCCTCTATAAGTGATAGCTTATGATAAGTGTCTTTTTCTGTGTGACTTATTTCACTTAGAATCGTCGTGCCTACATCTACTCATCATGCTGCTACTAGCCTTATGACATTGATTTCATGGCTGAGTGATATTCCATTGTACATAAGGACCACCACTTCTTTATCCATTTTTCTCTTTCCTGGGATATTTAAGGTGTCATGAAGTGGAGGTTCTTGTCAACAGAGCAGCCCTAAACTTTGGGGTGCCTGTGTCTTGCTGATTTTTAGTTTTCCCAATTTATACGCCCATGAGTGGAAGTGCCCTATGCGCTCTAAGCTGTGTTTTTTCGATGTTTCAGGACACACCGTACACTTCTCCAGAGTGGCTGTTGGCAATTTACATCCCGCCCATCAGCGTAGCAAGGCTCCCATTTCTCCATGGCCTGTCCTGCATTTCTGGTTTTGACACTTTTTTCAGCATGGCCCTTTTGACCGATGGGCAGCGAGACTTCTTTGTAGCGCTGATTTGCCTTTCCAGGTTGCTTGGTTGGCCAAAAAGGGCGTATGCGTTTTTTCCTGAATATATTCAGGAAAAAACGCATACGCCCTTTTTGGCCAAGGGCATCATTGTCGACGTTTTGCCGCTTTTCATGTGCTTTACAGGCGATTCGAATCGACCTCCTGAAATCTGTTTCCTGCAATTCTGCCTTGCTTTCAAATCCTCTTCGTTGCCTTCCCTCAATATATTTGTGGACGAGAGTTATCATTTATAACTCTGCAGGTTTGTGAATTGCAGTGCCCCTGAGCTCCATTTTTCAACTCGCTTTTTTGGGAGCTGGCCGCAAAAGCGCAGGATTGCCTCAGGCCCTCTTCTGGTTCCGGGCGGCAGGCTGAGCCTGTGGTTAATTCTTCTTCCTGATGGGAAAATAGAGTGACCTGTGCCTGTCCCAACACCTAGAGCTAGTCTCTCATTGTCTCCCCCTCTTCCCGTTCATCCTCAGGACAAATTGCAAGCTGTACGGAACAGGAGGTTAAAGGTGCTGGTTCTCCAAGGAGGGAGATTGCTAGTAAAGCGGCTGGAATGGCGAACCCGAGCACAAGGAGTTGAGAAATGAGGTGCGTTTTAGAAAGCTTTCCCGATCACATGGTGTACCACCTTCTGGGTTTCTCATGCATGTTTTCGATGTAGGAAGATGCCCTTGAACCTGGAGATTTGGGACCCATGGGATGGGTAACAGGCAGTATTACTTTAAAGGCTCTGCGTTTGCTCCCCCAAACTCACCAAACCTCTCAGCCCCGAGAGTGTCCACCCTTATGTCTCATCCAGCTGTGGGTCTAGATATGGTCAATCCAGGTTGCATCACAGCCCCTGAACGAATTTTGTAAGAATTTCTCTCTCTTTCACTGTCTTTGTTTCACGGGCTTTTAAAAGTAATTTATTTTTATAATGGGGTTTAGCTGCTTTTCACAGCTGTGTTTATGCCGCTTTACACCCACTTGACTCACTTCCAGAGAGATATCAATACATAGGTTTTAAGATTCTTACTAGTCAGATATATTCTTGTGCGGTGAATAGGGGGTGTTGAGTCCAGTTCACTGAGCAAGGAGTAGGTCTTTCTATTACATATTGGGTTTATGGAACGGTAGCTGAGCTCATTTGAAACCCTTGTTTTATGCATCACCCCACCTCACCTTTCCCGTTAAGCAGCCATAGTGTGTCTTCTAAACGTGTGACTCTGTTCTGTTTTGTAATTCAGTTCAAGTGTAGCGGTTTTTACATTCCCTCTATAAGTGATAGCTTATGATAAGTGTCTTTTTCTGTGTGACTTATTTCACTTAGAATCGTCGTGCCTACATCTACTCATCATGCTGCTACTAGCCTTATGACATTGATTTCATGGCTGAGTGATATTCCATTGTACATAAGGACCACCACTTCTTTATCCATTTTTCTCTTTCCAGGGATATTTAAGGTGTCATGAAGTGGAGGTTCTTGTCAACAGAGCAGCCCTAAACTTTGGGGTGCCTGTGTCTTGCTGATTTTTAGTTTTCCCAATTTATACGCCCATGAGTGGAAGTGCCCTATGCGCTCTAAGCTGTGTTTTTTCGATGTTTCAGGACACACCGTACACTTCTCCAGAGTGGCTGTTGGCAATTTACATCCCGCCCATCAGCGTAGCAAGGCTCCCATTTCTCCATGGCCTGTCCTGCATTTCTGGTTTTGACACTTTTTTCAGCATGGCCCTTTTGACCGATGGGCAGCGAGACTTCTTTGTAGCGCTGATTTGCCTTTCCAGGTTGCTTGGTTGGCCAAAAAGGGCGTATGCGTTTTTTCCTGAATATATTCAGGAAAAAACGCATACGCCCTTTTTGGCCAAGGGCATCATTGTCGACGTTTTGCCGCTTTTCATGTGCTTTACAGGCGATTCGAATCGACCTCCTGAAATCTGTTTCCTGCAATTCTGCCTTGCTTTCAAATCCTCTTCGTTGCCTTCCCTCAATATATTTGTGGACGAGAGTTATCATTTATAACTCTGCAGGTTTGTGAATTGCAGTGCCCCTGAGCTCCATTTTTCAACTTGCTTTTTTGGGAGCTGGCCGCAAAAGCGCAGGATTGCCTCAGGCCCTCTTCTGGTTCCGGGCGGCAGGCTGAGCCTGTGGTTAATTCTTCTTCCTGATGGGAAAATAGAATGACCTGTGCCTGTTCCAACACCTAGAGCTAGTCTCTCATTGTCTCCCCCTCTTCCCGTTCATCCTCAGGACAAATTGCAAGCTGTATGGAACAGGAGGTTAAAGGTGCTGATTCTCCAAGGAGGGAGATTGCTAGTAAAGCGGCTGGAATGGCGAACCCGAGCACAAGGAGATGAGAAATGAGGTGCGTTTTAGAAAGCTTTCCCAATCACACGGTGTACCACCTTCTGGGTTTCTCATGCATGTTTTCGATGTAGGAAGATGCCCTTGAACCTGGAGATTTGGACCCATGGGATGGGTAACAGGCAGTATTACTTTAAAGGCTCTGCGTTTGCTCCCCCAACCTCACCAAAGCTCTCAGCCCCGAGAGTGTCCACCCTTATGTCTCATCCAGCTGTGGGTCTAGATATGGTCCATCCAGGTTGCATCACAGCCCCTGAACGAATTTTGTAAGAATTTCTCTCTCTTTCACTGTCTTTGTTTCACGGGCTTTTAAAAGTAATTTATTTTTATAATGGGGTTTAGCTGCTTTTCACGGCTGTGTTTATGCCGCTTTACACCCACTTGACTCACTACCAGAGAGATATCAATACATAGGTTTTAAGATTCTTACTAGTCAGATATATTCTTGTGCGGTGAATAGGGGGTGTTGAGTCCAGTTCACTGAGCAAGGAGTAGGTCTTTCTATTACATATTGGGTTTATGGAACGGTAGCTGAGCTCATTTGAAACCCTTGTTTTATGCATCACCCCACCTCACCTTTCCCGTTAAGCAGCCATAGTGTGTCTTCTAAACGTGTGACTCTGTTCTGTTTTGTAATTCAGTTCAAGTGTAGCGGTTTTTACATTCCCTCTATAAGTGATAGCTTATGATAAGTGTCTTTTTCTGTGTGACTTATTTCACTTAGAATCGTCGTGCCTACATCTACTCATCATGCTGCTACTAGCCTTATGACATTGATTTCATGGCTGAGTGATATTCCATTGTACATAAGGACCACCACTTCTTTATCCATTTTTCTCTTTCCTGGGATATTTAAGGTGTCATGAAGTGGAGGTTCTTGTCAACAGAGCAGCCCTAAACTTTGGGGTGCCTATGTCTTGCTGATTTTTAGTTTTCCCAATTTATACGCCCATGAGTGGAAGTGCCCTATGCGCTCTAAGCTGTGTTTTTTCGATGTTTCAGGACACACCGTACACTTCTCCAGAGTGGCTGTTGGCAATTTACATCCCGCCCATCAGCGTAGCAAGGCTCCCATTTCTCCATGGCCTGTCCTGCATTTCTGGTTTTGACACTTTTTTCAGCATGGCCCTTTTGACCGATGGGCAGCGAGACTTCTTTGTAGCGCTGATTTGCCTTTCCAGGTTGCTTGGTTGGCCAAAAAGGGCGTATGCGTTTTTTCCTGAATATATTCAGGAAAAAACGCATACGCCCTTTTTGGCCAAGGGCATCATTGTCGACGTTTTGCCGCTTTTCATGTGCTTTACAGGCGATTCGAATCGACCTCCTGAAATCTGTTTCCTGCAATTCTGCCTTGCTTTCAAATCCTCTTCGTTGCCTTCCCTCAATATATTTGTGGACGAGAGTTATCATTTATAACTCTGCAGGTTTGTGAATTGCAGTGCCCCTGAGCTCCATTTTTCAACTCGCTTTTTTGGGAGCTGGCCGCAAAAGCGCAGGATTGCCTCAGGCCCTCTTCTGGTTCCGGGCGGCAGGCTGAGCCTGTGGTTAATTCTTCTTCCTGATGGGAAAATAGAGTGACCTGTGCCTGTCCCAACACCTAGAGCTAGTCTCTCATTGGCTCCCCCTCTTCCCGTTCATCCTCAGGACAAATTGCAAGCTGTATGGAACAGGAGGTTAAAGGTGCTGATTCTCCAAGGAGGGAGATTGCTAGTAAAGCGGCTGGAATGGCGAACCCGAGCACAAGGAGATGAGAAATGAGGTGCGTTTTAGAAAGCTTTCCCGATCACACGGTGTACCACCTTCTGGGTTTCTCATGCATGTTTTCGATGTAGGAAGATGCCCTTGAACCTGGAGATTTGGGACCCATGGGATGGGTAACAGGCAGTATTACTTTAAAGGCTCTGCATTTGCTCCCCCAACCTCACCAAAGCTCTCAGCCCCGAGAGTGTCCACCCTTATGTCTCATCCAGCTGTGGGTCTAGATATGGTCCATCCAGGTTGCATCACAGCCCCTGAACGAATTTTGTAAGAATTTCTCTCTCTTTCACTGTCTTTGTTTCACGGGCTTTTAAAAGTAATTTATTTTTATAATGGGGTTTAGCTGCTTTTCACGGCTGTGTTTATGCCGCTTTACACCCACTTGACTCACTACCAGAGAGATATCAATACATAGGTTTTAAGATTCTTACTAGTCAGATATATTCTTGTGCGGTGAATAGGGGGTGTTGAGTCCAGTTCACTGAGCAAGGAGTAGGTCTTTCTATTACATATTGGGTTTATGGAACGGTAGCTGAGCTCATTTGAAACCCTTGTTTTATGCATCACCCCACCTCACCTTTCCCGTTAAGCAGCCATAGTGTGTCTTCTAAACGTGTGACTCTGTTCTGTTTTGTAATTCAGTTCAAGTGTAGCGGTTTTTACATTCCCTCTATAAGTGATAGCTTATGATAAGTGTCTTTTTCTGTGTGACTTATTTCACTTAGAATCGTCGTGCCTACATCTACTCATCATGCTGCTACTAGCCTTATGACATTGATTTCATGGCTGAGTGATATTCCATTGTACATAAGGACCACCACTTCTTTATCCATTTTTCTCTTTCCTGGGATATTTAAGGTGTCATGAAGTGGAGGTTCTTGTCAACAGAGCAGCCCTAAACTTTGGGGTGCCTGTGTCTTGCTGATTTTTAGTTTTCCCAATTTATACGCCCATGAGTGGAAGTGCCCTATGCGCTCTAAGCTGTGTTTTTTCGATGTTTCAGGACACACCGTACACTTCTCCAGAGTGGCTGTTGGCAATTTACATCCCGCCCATCAGCGTAGCAAGGCTCCCATTTCTCCATGGCCTGTCCTGCATTTCTGGTTTTGACACTTTTTTCAGCATGGCCCTTTTGACCGATGGGCAGCGAGACTTCTTTGTAGCGCTGATTTGCCTTTCCAGGTTGCTTGGTTGGCCAAAAAGGGCGTATGCGTTTTTTCTTGAATATATTCAGGAAAAAACGCATACGCCCTTTTTGGCCAAGGGCATCATTGTCGACGTTTTGCCGCTTTTCATGTGCTTTACAGGCGATTCGAATCGACCTCCTGAAATCTGTTTCCTGCAATTCTGCCTTGCTTTCAAATCCTCTTCGTTGCCTTCCCTCAATATATTTGTGGACGAGAGTTATCATTTATAACTCTGCAGGTTTGTGAATTGCAGTGCCCCTGAGCTCCATTTTTCAACTCGCTTTTTTGGGAGCTGGCCGCAAAAGCGCAGGATTGCCTCAGGCCCTCTTCTGGTTCCGGGCGGCAGGCTGAGCCTGTGGTTAATTCTTCTTCCTGATGGGAAAATAGAGTGACCTGTGCCTGTCCCAACACCTAGAGCTAGTCTCTCATTGTCTCCCCCTCTTCCCGTTCATCCTCAGGACAAATTGCAAGCTGTATGGAACAGGAGGTTAAAGGTGCTGATTCTCCAAGGAGGGAGATTGCTAGTAAAGCGGCTGGAATGGCGAACCCGAGCACAAGGAGATGAGAAATGAGGTGCGTTTTAGAAAGCTTTCCCGATCACACGGTGTACCACCTTCTGGGTTTCTCATGCATGTTTTCGATGTAGGAAGATGCCCTTGAACCTGGAGATTTGGGACCCATGGGATGGGTAACAGGCAGTATTACTTTAAAGGCTCTGCATTTGCTCCCCCAACCTCACCAAAGCTCTCAGCCCCGAGAGTGTCCACCCTTATGTCTCATCCAGCTGTGGGTCTAGATATGGTCCATCCAGGTTGCATCACAGCCCCTGAACGAATTTTGTAAGAATTTCTCTCTCTTTCACTGTCTTTGTTTCACGGGCTTTTAAAAGTAATTTATTTTTATAATGGGGTTTAGCTGCTTTTCACGGCTGTGTTTATGCCGCTTTACACCCACTTGACTCACTACCAGAGAGATATCAATACATAGGTTTTAAGATTCTTACTAGTCAGATATATTCTTGTGCGGTGAATAGGGGGTGTTGAGTCCAGTTCACTGAGCAAGGAGTAGGTCTTTCTATTACATATTGGGTTTATGGAACGGTAGCTGAGCTCATTTGAAACCCTTGTTTTATGCATCACCCCACCTCACCTTTCCCGTTAAGCAGCCATAGTGTGTCTTCTAAACGTGTGACTCTGTTCTGTTTTGTAATTCAGTTCAAGTGTAGCGGTTTTTACATTCCCTCTATAAGTGATAGCTTATGATAAGTGTCTTTTTCTGTGTGACTTATTTCACTTAGAATCGTCGTGCCTACATCTACTCATCATGCTGCTACTAGCCTTATGACATTGATTTCATGGCTGAGTGATATTCCATTGTACATAAGGACCACCACTTCTTTATCCATTTTTCTCTTTCCTGGGATATTTAAGGTGTCATGAAGTGGAGGTTCTTGTCAACAGAGCAGCCCTAAACTTTGGGGTGCCTGTGTCTTGCTGATTTTTAGTTTTCCCAATTTATACGCCCATGAGTGGAAGTGCCCTATGCGCTCTAAGCTGTGTTTTTTCGATGTTTCAGGACACACCGTACACTTCTCCAGAGTGGCTGTTGGCAATTTACATCCCGCCCATCAGCGTAGCAAGGCTCCCATTTCTCCATGGCCTGTCCTGCATTTCTGGTTTTGACACTTTTTTCAGCATGGCCCTTTTGACCGATGGGCAGCGAGACTTCTTTGTAGCGCTGATTTGCCTTTCCAGGTTGCTTGGTTGGCCAAAAAGGGCGTATGCGTTTTTTCTTGAATATATTCAGGAAAAAACGCATACGCCCTTTTTGGCCAAGGGCATCATTGTCGACGTTTTGCCGCTTTTCATGTGCTTTACAGGCGATTCGAATCGACCTCCTGAAATCTGTTTCCTGCAATTCTGCCTTGCTTTCAAATCCTCTTCGTTGCCTTCCCTCAATATATTTGTGGACGAGAGTTATCATTTATAACTCTGCAGGTTTGTGAATTGCAGTGCCCCTGAGCTCCATTTTTCAACTCGCTTTTTTGGGAGCTGGCCGCAAAAGCGCAGGATTGCCTCAGGCCCTCTTCTGGTTCCGGGCGGCAGGCTGAGCCTGTGGTTAATTCTTCTTCCTGATGGGAAAATAGAGTGACCTGTGCCTGTCCCAACACCTAGAGCTAGTCTCTCATTGGCTCCCCCTCTTCCCGTTCATCCTCAGGACAAATTGCAAGCTGTACGGAACAGGAGGTTAAAGGTGCTGGTTCTCCAAGGAGGGAGATTGCTAGTAAAGCGGCTGGAATGGCGAACCCGAGCACAAGGAGTTGAGAAATGAGGTGCGTTTTAGAAAGCTTTCCCGATCACACGGTGTACCACCTTCTGGGTTTCTCATGCATGTTTTCGATGTAGGAAGATGCCCTTGAACCTGGAGATTTGGGACCCATGGGATGGGTAACAGGCAGTATTACTTTAAAGGCTCTGCGTTTGCTCCCCCAAACTCACCAAACCTCTCAGCCCCGAGAGTGTCCACCCTTATGTCTCATCCAGCTGTGGGTCTAGATATGGTCCATCCAGGTTGCATCACAGCCCCTGAACGAATTTTGTAAGAATTTCTCTCTCTTTCACTGTCTTTGTTTCACGGGCTTTTAAAAGTAATTTATTTTTATAATGGGGTTTAGCTGCTTTTCACGGCTGTGTTTATGCCGCTTTACACCCACTTGACTCACTTCCAGAGAGATATCAATACATAGGTTTTAAGATTCTTACTAGTCAGATATATTCTTGTGCGGTGAATAGGGGGTGTTGAGTCCAGTTCACTGAGCAAGGAGTAGGTCTTTCTATTACATATTGGGTTTATGGAACGGTAGCTGAGCTCATTTGAAACCCTTGTTTTATTCATCACCCCACCTCACCTTTCCCATTAAGCAGCCATAGTGTGTCTTCTAAACGTGTGACTCTGTTCTGTTTTGTAATTCAGTTCAAGTGTAGCGGTTTTTACATTCCCTCTATAACTGATAGCTTATGATAAGTGTCTTTTTCTGTGTGACTTATTTCACTTAGAATCGTCGTGCCTACATCTACTCATCATGCTGCTACTAGCCTTATGACATTGATTTCATGGCTGAATGATATTCCATTGTACATAAGGACCACCACTTCTTTATCCATTTTTCTCTTTCCAGGGATATTTAAGGTGTCATGAAGTGGAGGTTCTTGTCAACAGAGCAGCCCTAAACTTTGGGGTGCCTGTGTCTTGCTGATTTTTAGTTTTCCCAATTTATACGCCCATGAGTGGAAGTGCCCTATGCGCTCTAAGCTGTGTTTTTTCGATGTTTCAGGACACACCGTACACTTCTCCAGAGTGGCTGTTGGCAATTTACATCCCGCCCATCAGCGTAGCAAGGCTCCCATTTCTCCATGGCCTGTCCTGCATTTCTGGTTTTGACACTTTTTTCAGCATGGCCCTTTTGACCGATGGGCAGCGAGACTTCTTTGTAGCGCTGATTTGCCTTTCCAGGTTGCTTGGTTGGCCAAAAAGGGCGTATGCGTTTTTTCCTGAATATATTCAGGAAAAAACGCATACGCCCTTTTTGGCCAAGGGCATCATTGTCGACGTTTTGCCGCTTTTCATGTGCTTTACAGGCGATTCGAATCGACCTCCTGAAATCTGTTTCCTGCAATTCTGCCTTGCTTTCAAATCCTCTTCGTTGCCTTCCCTCAATATATTTGTGGACGAGAGTTATCATTTATAACTCTGCAGGTTTGTGAATTGCAGTGCCCCTGAGCTCCATTTTTCAACTCGCTTTTTTGGGAGCTGGCCGCAAAAGCGTAGGATTGCCTCAGGCCCTCTTCTGGTTCCGGGCGGCAGGCTGAGCCTGTGGTTAATTCTTCTTCCTGATGGGAAAATAGAGTGACCTGTGCCTGTCCCAACACCTAGAACTAGTCTCTCATTGGCTCCCCCTCTTCCCGTTCATCCTCAGGACAAATTGCAAGCTGTATGGAACAGGAGGTTAAAGGTGCTGATTCTCCAAGGAGGGAGATTGCTAGTAAAGCGGCTGGAATGGCGAACCCGAGCACAAGGAGATGAGAAATGAGGTGCGTTTTAGAAAGCTTTCCTGATCACACGGTGTACCACCTTCTGGGTTTCTCATGCATGTTTTCGATGTAGGAAGATGCCCTTGAACCTGGAGATTTGGGACCCATGGGATGGGTAACAGGCAGTATTACTTTAAAGGCTCTGCGTTTGCTCCCCCAACCTCACCAAAGCTCTCAGCCCCGAGAGTGTCCACCCTTATGTCTCATCCAGCTGTGGGTCTAGATATGGTCAATCCAGGTTGCATCACAGAGCCTGAACGAATTTTGTAAGAATTTCTCTCTCTTTCACTGTCTTTGTTTCACGGGCTTTTAAAAGTAATTTATTTTTATACTGGGGTTTAGCTGCTTTTCACGGCTGAGTTTACGCCGCTTTATACCCACTTGACTCACTTCCAGAGAGATATCAATACATAGGTTTTAAGATTCTTACTAGTCAGATATATTCTTGTGCGGTGAATAGGGGGTGTTGAGCCCAGTTCACTGGGCAAGGAGTAGGTCTTTCTATTACATATTGGGTTTATGGAACGGTATCTGAGCTAATTTGAAACCCTTGTTTTATGCATCACCCCACCTCACCTTTCCCGTTAAGCAGCCATAGTGTGTTTTCTAAACGTGTGACTCTGTTCTGTTTTGTAATTCAGTTCAAGTGTAGCGGTTTTTACATTCCCTCTATAACTGATAGCTTATGATAAGTGTCTTTTTCTGTGTGACTTATTTCACTTAGAATCGTCGTGCCTAAATCCACTCATCATGCTGCTACTAGCCTTATGACATTGATTTCATGGCTGAGTGATATTCCATTGTACATAAGGACCACCACTTCTTTATCCATTTTTCTCTTTCCAGGGATATTTAAGGTGTCATGAAGTGGAGGTTCTTGTCAACAGAGCAGCCCTAAACTTTGGGGTGCCTGTGTCTTGCTGATTTTTAGTTTTCCCAATTTATACGCCCATGAGTGGAAGTGCCCTATGCGCTCTAAGCTGTGTTTTTTCGATGTTTCAGGACACACCGTACACTTCTCCAGAGTGGCTGTTGGCAATTTACATCCCGCCCATCAGCGTAGCAAGGCTCCCATTTCTCCATGGCCTGTCCTGCATTTCTGGTTTTGACACTTTTTTCAGCATGGCCCTTTTGACCGATGGGCAGCGAGACTTCTTTGTAGCGCTGATTTGCCTTTCCAGGTTGCTTGGTTGGCCAAAAAGGGCGTACGCGTTTTTTCCTGAATATATTCAGGAAAAAACGCGTACGCCCTTTTTGGCCAAGGGCATCATTGTCGACGTTTTGCCGCCTTTCATGTGCTTTACAGGCGATTCGAATCGACCTCCTGAAATCTGTTTCCTGCAATTCTGCCTTGCTTTCAAATCCTCTTCGTTGCCTTCCCTCAATATATTTGTGGACGAGAGTTATCATTTATAACTCTGCAGGTTTGTGAATTGCAGTGCCCCTGAGCTCCATTTTTCAACTCGCTTTTTTGGGAGCTGGCCGCAAAAGCGCAGGATTGCCTCAGGCCCTCTTCTGGTTCCGGGCGGCAGGCTGAGCCTGTGGTTAATTCTTCTTCCTGATGGGAAAATAGAGTGACCTGTGCCTGTCCCAACACCTAGAGCTAGTCTCTCATTGGCTGCCCCTCTTCCCGTTCATCCTCAGGACAAATTGCAAGCTGTACGGAACAGGAGGTTAAAGGTGCTGGTTCTCCAAGGAGGGAGATTGCTAGTAAAGCGGCTGGAATGGCGAACCCGAGCACAAGGAGTTGAGAAATGAGGTGCGTTTTAGAAAGCTTTCCCGATCACACGGTGTACCACCTTCTGGGTTTCTCATGCATGTTTTCGATGTAGGAAGATGCCCTTGAACCTGGAGATTTGGGACCCATGGGATGGGTAACAGGCAGTATTACTTTAAAGGCTCTGCGTTTGCTCCCCCAAACTCACCAAACCTCTCAGCCCCGAGAGTGTCCACCCTTATGTCTCATCCAGCTGTGGGTCTAGATATGGTCCATCCAGGTTGCATCACAGCCCCTGAACGAATTTTGTAAGAATTTCTCTCTCTTTCACTGTCTTTGTTTCACGGGCTTTTAAAAGTAATTTATTTTTATAATGGGGTTTAGCTGCTTTTCACGGCTGTGTTTATGCCGCTTTACACCCACTTGACTCACTTCCAGAGAGATATCAATACATAGGTTTTAAGATTCTTACTAGTCAGATATATTCTTGTGCGGTGAATAGGGGGTGTTGAGTCCAGTTCACTGAGCAAGGAGTAGGTCTTTCTATTACATATTGGGTTTATGGAACGGTAGCTGAGCTCATTTGAAACCCTTGTTTTATTCATCACCCCACCTCACCTTTCCCGTTAAGCAGCCATAGTGTGTCTTCTAAACGTGTGACTCTGTTCTGTTTTGTAATTCAGTTCAAGTGTAGCGGTTTTTACATTCCCTCTATAAGTGATAGCTTATGATAAGTGTCTTTTTCTGTGTGACTTATTTCACTTAGAATCGTCGTGCCTACATCTACTCATCATGCTGCTACTAGCCTTATGACATTGATTTCATGGCTGAGTGATATTCCATTGTACATAAGGACCACCACTTCTTTATCCATTTTTCTCTTTCCAGGGATATTTAAGGTGTCATGAAGTGGAGGTTCTTGTCAACAGAGCAGCCCTAAACTTTGGGGTGCCTGTGTCTTGCTGATTTTTAGTTTTCCCAATTTATACGCCCATGAGTGGAAGTGCCCTATGCGCTCTAAGCTGTGTTTTTTCGATGTTTCAGGACACACCGTACACTTCTCCAGAGTGGCTGTTGGCAATTTACATCCCGCCCATCAGCGTAGCAAGGCTCCCATTTCTCCATGGCCTGTCCTGCATTTCTGGTTTTGACACTTTTTTCAGCATGGCCCTTTTGACCGATGGGCAGCGAGACTTCTTTGTAGCGCTGATTTGCCTTTCCAGGTTGCTTGGTTGGCCAAAAAGGGCGTATGCGTTTTTTCCTGAATATATTCAGGAAAAAACGCGTACGCCCTTTTTGGCCAAGGGCATCATTGTCGACGTTTTGCCGCTTTTCATGTGCTTTACAGGCGATTCGAATCGACCTCCTGAAATCTGTTTCCTGCAATTCTGCCTTGCTTTCAAATCCTCTTCGTTGCCTTCCCTCAATATATTTGTGGACGAGAGTTATCATTTATAACTCTGCAGGTTTGTGAATTGCAGTGCCCCTGAGCTCCATTTTTCAACTCGCTTTTTTGGGAGCTGGCCGCAAAAGCGCAGGATTGCCTCAGGCCCTCTTCTGGTTCCGGGCGGCAGGCTGAGCCTGTGGTTAATTCTTCTTCCTGATGGGAAAATAGAGTGACCTGTGCCTGTCCCAACACCTAGAGCTAGTCTCTCATTGGCTCCCCCTCTTCCCGTTCATCCTCAGGACAAATTGCAAGCTGTACGGAACAGGAGGTTAAAGGTGCTGGTTCTCCAAGGAGGGAGATTGCTAGTAAAGCGGCTGGAATGGCGAACCCGAGCACAAGGAGTTGAGAAATGAGGTGCGTTTTAGAAAGCTTTCCCGATCACACGGTGTACCACCTTCTGGGTTTCTCATGCATGTTTTCGATGTAGGAAGATGCCCTTGAACCTGGAGATTTGGGACCCATGGGATGGGTAACAGGCAGTATTACTTTAAAGGCTCTGCGTTTGCTCCCCCAAACTCACCAAACCTCTCAGCCCCGAGAGTGTCCACCCTTATGTCTCATCCAGCTGTGGGTCTAGATATGGTCCATCCAGGTTGCATCACAGCCCCTGAACGAATTTTGTAAGAATTTCTCTCTCTTTCACTGTCTTTGTTTCACGGGCTTTTAAAAGTAATTTATTTTTATAATGGGGTTTAGCTGCTTTTCACGGCTGTGTTTATGCCGCTTTACACCCACTTGACTCACTTCCAGAGAGATATCAATACATAGGTTTTAAGATTCTTACTAGTCAGATATATTCTTGTGCGGTGAATAGGGGGTGTTGAGTCCAGTTCACTGAGCAAGGAGTAGGTCTTTCTATTACATATTGGGTTTATGGAACGGTAGCTGAGCTCATTTGAAACCCTTGTTTTATTCATCACCCCACCTCACCTTTCCCGTTAAGCAGCCATAGTGTGTCTTCTAAACGTGTGACTCTGTTCTGTTTTGTAATTCAGTTCAAGTGTAGCGGTTTTTACATTCCCTCTATAAGTGATAGCTTATGATAAGTGTCTTTTTCTGTGTGACTTATTTCACTTAGAATCGTCGTGCCTACATCTACTCATCATGCTGCTACTAGCCTTATGACATTGATTTCATGGCTGAGTGATATTCCATTGTACATAAGGACCACCACTTCTTTATCCATTTTTCTCTTTCCAGGGATATTTAAGGTGTCATGAAGTGGAGGTTCTTGTCAACAGAGCAGCCCTAAACTTTGGGGTGCCTGTGTCTTGCTGATTTTTAGTTTTCCCAATTTATACGCCCATGAGTGGAAGTGCCCTATGCGCTCTAAGCTGTGTTTTTTCGATGTTTCAGGACACACCGTACACTTCTCCAGAGTGGCTGTTGGCAATTTACATCCCGCCCATCAGCGTAGCAAGGCTCCCATTTCTCCATGGCCTGTCCTGCATTTCTGGTTTTGACACTTTTTTCAGCATGGCCCTTTTGACCGATGGGCAGCGAGACTTCTTTGTAGCGCTGATTTGCCTTTCCAGGTTGCTTGGTTGGCCAAAAAGGGCGTATGCGTTTTTTCCTGAATATATTCAGGAAAAAACGCATACGCCCTTTTTGGCCAAGGGCATCATTGTCGACGTTTTGCCGCTTTTCATGTGCTTTACAGGCGATTCGAATCGACCTCCTGAAATCTGTTTCCTGCAATTCTGCCTTGCTTTCAAATCCTCTTCGTTGCCTTCCCTCAATATATTTGTGGACGAGAGTTATCATTTATAACTCTGCAGGTTTGTGAATTGCAGTGCCCCTGAGCTCCATTTTTCAACTCGCTTTTTTGGGAGCTGGCCGCAAAAGCGCAGGATTGCCTCAGGCCCTCTTCTGGTTCCAGGCGGCAGGCTGAGCCTGTGGTTAATTCTTCTTCCTGATGGGAAAATAGAGTGACCTGTGCCTGTCCCAACACCTAGAGCTAGTCTCTCATTGGCTGCCCCTCTTCCCGTTCATCCTCAGGACAAATTGCAAGCTGTACGGAACAGGAGGTTAAAGGTGCTGGTTCTCCAAGGAGGGAGATTGCTAGTAAAGCGGCTGGAATGGCGAACCCGAGCACAAGGAGTTGAGAAATGAGGTGCGTTTTAGAAAGCTTTCCCGATCACACGGTGTACCACCTTCTGGGTTTCTCATGCATGTTTTCGATGTAGGAAGATGCCCTTGAACCTGGAGATTTGGGACCCATGGGATGGGTAACAGGCAGTATTACTTTAAAGGCTCTGCGTTTGCTCCCCCAAACTCACCAAACCTCTCAGCCCCGAGAGTGTCCACCCTTATGTCTCATCCAGCTGTGGGTCTAGATATGGTCCATCCAGGTTGCATCACAGCCCCTGAACGAATTTTGTAAGAATTTCTCTCTCTTTCACTGTCTTTGTTTCACGGGCTTTTAAAAGTAATTTATTTTTATAATGGGGTTTAGCTGCTTTTCACGGCTGTGTTTATGCCGCTTTACACCCACTTGACTCACTTCCAGAGAGATATCAATACATAGGTTTTAAGATTCTTACTAGTCAGATATATTCTTGTGCGGTGAATAGGGGGTGTTGAGTCCAGTTCACTGAGCAAGGAGTAGGTCTTTCTATTACATATTGGGTTTATGGAACGGTAGCTGAGCTCATTTGAAACCCTTGTTTTATTCATCACCCCACCTCACCTTTCCCATTAAGCAGCCATAGTGTGTCTTCTAAACGTGTGACTCTGTTCTGTTTTGTAATTCAGTTCAAGTGTAGCGGTTTTTACATTCCCTCTATAACTGATAGCTTATGATAAGTGTCTTTTTCTGTGTGACTTATTTCACTTAGAATCGTCGTGCCTACATCTACTCATCATGCTGCTACTAGCCTTATGACATTGATTTCATGGCTGAATGATATTCCATTGTACATAAGGACCACCACTTCTTTATCCATTTTTCTCTTTCCAGGGATATTTAAGGTGTCATGAAGTGGAGGTTCTTGTCAACAGAGCAGCCCTAAACTTTGGGGTGCCTGTGTCTTGCTGATTTTTAGTTTTCCCAATTTATACGCCCATGAGTGGAAGTGCCCTATGCGCTCTAAGCTGTGTTTTTTCGATGTTTCAGGACACACCGTACACTTCTCCAGAGTGGCTGTTGGCAATTTACATCCCGCCCATCAGCGTAGCAAGGCTCCCATTTCTCCATGGCCTGTCCTGCATTTCTGGTTTTGACACTTTTTTCAGCATGGCCCTTTTGACCGATGGGCAGCGAGACTTCTTTGTAGCGCTGATTTGCCTTTCCAGGTTGCTTGGTTGGCCAAAAAGGGCGTATGCGTTTTTTCCTGAATATATTCAGGAAAAAACGCATACGCCCTTTTTGGCCAAGGGCATCATTGTCGACGTTTTGCCGCTTTTCATGTGCTTTACAGGCGATTCGAATCGACCTCCTGAAATCTGTTTCCTGCAATTCTGCCTTGCTTTCAAATCCTCTTCGTTGCCTTCCCTCAATATATTTGTGGACGAGAGTTATCATTTATAACTCTGCAGGTTTGTGAATTGCAGTGCCCCTGAGCTCCATTTTTCAACTCGCTTTTTTGGGAGCTGGCCGCAAAAGCGTAGGATTGCCTCAGGCCCTCTTCTGGTTCCGGGCGGCAGGCTGAGCCTGTGGTTAATTCTTCTTCCTGATGGGAAAATAGAGTGACCTGTGCCTGTCCCAACACCTAGAACTAGTCTCTCATTGGCTCCCCCTCTTCCCGTTCATCCTCAGGACAAATTGCAAGCTGTATGGAACAGGAGGTTAAAGGTGCTGATTCTCCAAGGAGGGAGATTGCTAGTAAAGCGGCTGGAATGGCGAACCCGAGCACAAGGAGATGAGAAATGAGGTGCGTTTTAGAAAGCTTTCCTGATCACACGGTGTACCACCTTCTGGGTTTCTCATGCATGTTTTCGATGTAGGAAGATGCCCTTGAACCTGGAGATTTGGGACCCATGGGATGGGTAACAGGCAGTATTACTTTAAAGGCTCTGCGTTTGCTCCCCCAACCTCACCAAAGCTCTCAGCCCCGAGAGTGTCCACCCTTATGTCTCATCCAGCTGTGGGTCTAGATATGGTCAATCCAGGTTGCATCACAGAGCCTGAACGAATTTTGTAAGAATTTCTCTCTCTTTCACTGTCTTTGTTTCACGGGCTTTTAAAAGTAATTTATTTTTATACTGGGGTTTAGCTGCTTTTCACGGCTGAGTTTACGCCGCTTTATACCCACTTGACTCACTTCCAGAGAGATATCAATACATAGGTTTTAAGATTCTTACTAGTCAGATATATTCTTGTGCGGTGAATAGGGGGTGTTGAGCCCAGTTCACTGGGCAAGGAGTAGGTCTTTCTATTACATATTGGGTTTATGGAACGGTATCTGAGCTAATTTGAAACCCTTGTTTTATGCATCACCCCACCTCACCTTTCCCGTTAAGCAGCCATAGTGTGTTTTCTAAACGTGTGACTCTGTTCTGTTTTGTAATTCAGTTCAAGTGTAGCGGTTTTTACATTCCCTCTATAACTGATAGCTTATGATAAGTGTCTTTTTCTGTGTGACTTATTTCACTTAGAATCGTCGTGCCTAAATCCACTCATCATGCTGCTACTAGCCTTATGACATTGATTTCATGGCTGAGTGATATTCCATTGTACATAAGGACCACCACTTCTTTATCCATTTTTCTCTTTCCAGGGATATTTAAGGTGTCATGAAGTGGAGGTTCTTGTCAACAGAGCAGCCCTAAACTTTGGGGTGCCTGTGTCTTGCTGATTTTTAGTTTTCCCAATTTATACGCCCATGAGTGGAAGTGCCCTATGCGCTCTAAGCTGTGTTTTTTCGATGTTTCAGGACACACCGTACACTTCTCCAGAGTGGCTGTTGGCAATTTACATCCCGCCCATCAGCGTAGCAAGGCTCCCATTTCTCCATGGCCTGTCCTGCATTTCTGGTTTTGACACTTTTTTCAGCATGGCCCTTTTGACCGATGGGCAGCGAGACTTCTTTGTAGCGCTGATTTGCCTTTCCAGGTTGCTTGGTTGGCCAAAAAGGGCGTATGCGTTTTTTCCTGAATATATTCAGGAAAAAACGCGTACGCCCTTTTTGGCCAAGGGCATCATTGTCGACGTTTTGCCGCTTTTCATGTGCTTTACAGGCGATTCGAATCGACCTCCTGAAATCTGTTTCCTGCAATTCTGCCTTGCTTTCAAATCCTCTTCGTTGCCTTCCCTCAATATATTTGTGGACGAGAGTTATCATTTATAACTCTGCAGGTTTGTGAATTGCAGTGCCCCTGAGCTCCATTTTTCAACTCGCTTTTTTGGGAGCTGGCCGCAAAAGCGCAGGATTGCCTCAGGCCCTCTTCTGGTTCCGGGCGGCAGGCTGAGCCTGTGGTTAATTCTTCTTCCTGATGGGAAAATAGAGTGACCTGTGCCTGTCCCAACACCTAGAGCTAGTCTCTCATTGGCTGCCCCTCTTCCCGTTCATCCTCAGGACAAATTGCAAGCTGTACGGAACAGGAGGTTAAAGGTGCTGGTTCTCCAAGGAGGGAGATTGCTAGTAAAGCGGCTGGAATGGCGAACCCGAGCACAAGGAGTTGAGAAATGAGGTGCGTTTTAGAAAGCTTTCCCGATCACACGGTGTACCACCTTCTGGGTTTCTCATGCATGTTTTCGATGTAGGAAGATGCCCTTGAACCTGGAGATTTGGGACCCATGGGATGGGTAACAGGCAGTATTACTTTAAAGGCTCTGCGTTTGCTCCCCCAAACTCACCAAACCTCTCAGCCCCGAGAGTGTCCACCCTTATGTCTCATCCAGCTGTGGGTCTAGATATGGTCCATCCAGGTTGCATCACAGCCCCTGAACGAATTTTGTAAGAATTTCTCTCTCTTTCACTGTCTTTGTTTCACGGGCTTTTAAAAGTAATTTATTTTTATAATGGGGTTTAGCTGCTTTTCACGGCTGTGTTTATGCCGCTTTACACCCACTTGACTCACTTCCAGAGAGATATCAATACATAGGTTTTAAGATTCTTACTAGTCAGATATATTCTTGTGCGGTGAATAGGGGGTGTTGAGTCCAGTTCACTGAGCAAGGAGTAGGTCTTTCTATTACATATTGGGTTTATGGAACGGTAGCTGAGCTCATTTGAAACCCTTGTTTTATGCATCACCCCACCTCACCTTTCCCGTTAAGCAGCCATAGTGTGTCTTCTAAACGTGTGACTCTGTTCTGTTTTGTAATTCAGTTCAAGTGTAGCGGTTTTTACATTCCCTCTATAAGTGATAGCTTATGATAAGTGTCTTTTTCTGTGTGACTTATTTCACTTAGAATCGTCGTGCCTACATCTACTCATCATGCTGCTACTAGCCTTATGACATTGATTTCATGGCTGAGTGATATTCCATTGTACATAAGGACCACCACTTCTTTATCCATTTTTCTCTTTCCAGGGATATTTAAGGTGTCATGAAGTGGAGGTTCTTGTCAACAGAGCAGCCCTAAACTTTGGGGTGCCTGTGTCTTGCTGATTTTTAGTTTTCCCAATTTATACGCCCATGAGTGGAAGTGCCCTATGCGCTCTAAGCTGTGTTTTTTCGATGTTTCAGGACACACCGTACACTTCTCCAGAGTGGCTGTTGGCAATTTACATCCCGCCCATCAGCGTAGCAAGGCTCCCATTTCTCCATGGCCTGTCCTGCATTTCTGGTTTTGACACTTTTTTCAGCATGGCCCTTTTGACCGATGGGCAGCGAGACTTCTTTGTAGCGCTGATTTGCCTTTCCAGGTTGCTTGGTTGGCCAAAAAGGGCGTATGCGTTTTTTCCTGAATATATTCAGGAAAAAACGCGTACGCCCTTTTTGGCCAAGGGCATCATTGTCGACGTTTTGCCGCTTTTCATGTGCTTTACAGGCGATTCGAATCGACCTCCTGAAATCTGTTTCCTGCAATTCTGCCTTGCTTTCAAATCCTCTTCGTTGCCTTCCCTCAATATATTTGTGGACGAGAGTTATCATTTATAACTCTGCAGGTTTGTGAATTGCAGTGCCCCTGAGCTCCATTTTTCAACTCGCTTTTTTGGGAGCTGGCCGCAAAAGCGCAGGATTGCCTCAGGCCCTCTTCTGGTTCCGGGCGGCAGGCTGAGCCTGTGGTTAATTCTTCTTCCTGATGGGAAAATAGAGTGACCTGTGCCTGTCCCAACACCTAGAGCTAGTCTCTCATTGGCTCCCCCTCTTCCCGTTCATCCTCAGGACAAATTGCAAGCTGTACGGAACAGGAGGTTAAAGGTGCTGGTTCTCCAAGGAGGGAGATTGCTAGTAAAGCGGCTGGAATGGCGAACCCGAGCACAAGGAGTTGAGAAATGAGGTGCGTTTTAGAAAGCTTTCCCGATCACACGGTGTACCACCTTCTGGGTTTCTCATGCATGTTTTCGATGTAGGAAGATGCCCTTGAACCTGGAGATTTGGGACCCATGGGATGGGTAACAGGCAGTATTACTTTAAAGGCTCTGCGTTTGCTCCCCCAAACTCACCAAACCTCTCAGCCCCGAGAGTGTCCACCCTTATGTCTCATCCAGCTGTGGGTCTAGATATGGTCCATCCAGGTTGCATCACAGCCCCTGAACGAATTTTGTAAGAATTTCTCTCTCTTTCACTGTCTTTGTTTCACGGGCTTTTAAAAGTAATTTATTTTTATAATGGGGTTTAGCTGCTTTTCACGGCTGTGTTTATGCCGCTTTACACCCACTTGACTCACTTCCAGAGAGATATCAATACATAGGTTTTAAGATTCTTACTAGTCAGATATATTCTTGTGCGGTGAATAGGGGGTGTTGAGTCCAGTTCACTGAGCAAGGAGTAGGTCTTTCTATTACATATTGGGTTTATGGAACGGTAGCTGAGCTCATTTGAAACCCTTGTTTTATTCATCACCCCACCTCACCTTTCCCGTTAAGCAGCCATAGTGTGTCTTCTAAACGTGTGACTCTGTTCTGTTTTGTAATTCAGTTCAAGTGTAGCGGTTTTTACATTCCCTCTATAACTGATAGCTTATGATAAGTGTCTTTTTCTGTGTGACTTATTTCACTTAGAATCGTCGTGCCTACATCTACTCATCATGCTGCTACTAGCCTTATGACATTGATTTCATGGCTGAGTGATATTCCATTGTACATAAGGACCACCACTTCTTTATCCATTTTTCTCTTTCCAGGGATATTTAAGGTGTCATGAAGTGGAGGTTCTTGTCAACAGAGCAGCCCTAAACTTTGGGGTGCCTGTGTCTTGCTGATTTTTAGTTTTCCCAATTTATACGCCCATGAGTGGAAGTGCCCTATGCGCTCTAAGCTGTGTTTTTTCGATGTTTCAGGACACACCGTACACTTCTCCAGAGTGGCTGTTGGCAATTTACATCCCGCCCATCAGCGTAGCAAGGCTCCCATTTCTCCATGGCCTGTCCTGCATTTCTGGTTTTGACACTTTTTTCAGCATGGCCCTTTTGACCGATGGGCAGCGAGACTTCTTTGTAGCGCTGATTTGCCTTTCCAGGTTGCTTGGTTGGCCAAAAAGGGCGTATGCGTTTTTTCCTGAATATATTCAGGAAAAAACGCATACGCCCTTTTTGGCCAAGGGCATCATTGTCGACGTTTTGCCGCTTTTCATGTGCTTTACAGGCGATTCGAATCGACCTCCTGAAATCTGTTTCCTGCAATTCTGCCTTGCTTTCAAATCCTCTTCGTTGCCTTCCCTCAATATATTTGTGGACGAGAGTTATCATTTATAACTCTGCAGGTTTGTGAATTGCAGTGCCCCTGAGCTCCATTTTTCAACTCGCTTTTTTGGGAGCTGGCCGCAAAAGCGCAGGATTGCCTCAGGCCCTCTTCTGGTTCCAGGCGGCAGGCTGAGCCTGTGGTTAATTCTTCTTCCTGATGGGAAAATAGAGTGACCTGTGCCTGTCCCAACACCTAGAGCTAGTCTCTCATTGGCTGCCCCTCTTCCCGTTCATCCTCAGGACAAATTGCAAGCTGTACGGAACAGGAGGTTAAAGGTGCTGGTTCTCCAAGGAGGGAGATTGCTAGTAAAGCGGCTGGAATGGCGAACCCGAGCACAAGGAGTTGAGAAATGAGGTGCGTTTTAGAAAGCTTTCCCGATCACACGGTGTACCACCTTCTGGGTTTCTCATGCATGTTTTCGATGTAGGAAGATGCCCTTGAACCTGGAGATTTGGGACCCATGGGATGGGTAACAGGCAGTATTACTTTAAAGGCTCTGCGTTTGCTCCCCCAACCTCACCAAAGCTCTCAGCCCCGAGAGTGTCCACCCTTATGTCTCATCCAGCTGTGGGTCTAGATATGGTCCATCCAGGTTGCATCACAGCCCCTGAACGAATTTTGTAAGAATTTCTCTCTCTTTCACTGTCTTTGTTTCACGGGCTTTTAAAAGTAATTTATTTTTATAATGGGGTTTAGCTGCTTTTCACGGCTGTGTTTATGCCACTTTACACCCACTTGACTCACTACCAGAGAGATATCAATACATAGGTTTTAAGATTCTTACTAGTCAGATATATTCTTGTGCGGTGAATAGGGGGTGTTGAGTCCAGTTCACTGAGCAAGGAGTAGGTCTTTCTATTACATATTGGGTTTATGGAACGGTAGCTGAGCTCATTTGAAACCCTTGTTTTATGCATCACCCCACCTCACCTTTCCCGTTAAGCAGCCATAGTGTGTCTTCTAAACGTGTGACTCTGTTCTGTTTTGTAATTCAGTTCAAGTGTAGCGGTTTTTACATTCCCTCTATAACTGATAGCTTATGATAAGTGTCTTTTTCTGTGTGACTTATTTCACTTAGAATCGTCGTGCCTACATCTACTCATCATGCTGCTACTAGCCTTATGACATTGATTTCATGGCTGAGTGATATTCCATTGTACATAAGGACCACCACTTCTTTATCCATTTTTCTCTTTCCTGGGATATTTAAGGTGTCATGAAGTGGAGGTTCTTGTCAACAGAGCAGCCCTAAACTTTGGGGTGCCTGTGTCTTGCTGATTTTTAGTTTTCCCAATTTATACGCCCATGAGTGGAAGTGCCCTATGCGCTCTAAGCTGTGTTTTTTCGATGTTTCAGGACACACCGTACACTTCTCCAGAGTGGCTGTTGGCAATTTACATCCCGCCCATCAGCGTAGCAAGGCTCCCATTTCTCCATGGCCTGTCCTGCATTTCTGGTTTTGACACTTTTTTCAGCATGGCCCTTTTGACCGATGGGCAGCGAGACTTCTTTGTAGCGCTGATTTGCCTTTCCAGGTTGCTTGGTTGGCCAAAAAGGGCGTATGCGTTTTTTCCTGAATATATTCAGGAAAAAACGCATACGCCCTTTTTGGCCAAGGGCATCATTGTCGACGTTTTGCCGCTTTTCATGTGCTTTACAGGCGATTGGAATCGACCTCCTGAAATCTGTTTCCTGCAATTCTGCCTTGCTTTCAAATCCTCTTCGTTGCCTTCCCTCAATATATTTGTGGACGAGAGTTATCATTTATAACTCTGCAGGTTTGTGAATTGCAGTGCCCCTGAGCTCCATTTTTCAACTCGCTTTTTTGGGAGCTGGCCGCAAAAGCGCAGGATTGCCTCAGGCCCTCTTCTGGTTCCGGGCGGCAGGCTGAGCCTGTGGTTAATTCTTCTTCCTGATGGGAAAATAGAGTGACCTGTGCCTGTCCCAACACCTAGAGCTAGTCTCTCATTGGCTCCCCCTCTTCCCGTTCATCCTCAGGACAAATTGCAAGCTGTACGGAACAGGAGGTTAAAGGTGCTGGTTCTCCAAGGAGGGAGATTGCTAGTAAAGCGGCTGGAATGGCGAACCCGAGCACAAGGAGTTGAGAAATGAGGTGCGTTTTAGAAAGCTTTCCCGATCACACGGTGTACCACCTTCTGGGTTTCTCATGCATGTTTTCGATGTAGGAAGATGCCCTTGAACCTGGAGATTTGGGACCCATGGGATGGGTAACAGGCAGTATTACTTTAAAGGCTCTGCGTTTGCTCCCCCAAACTCACCAAACCTCTCAGCCCCGAGAGTGTCCACCCTTATGTCTCATCCAGCTGTGGGTCTAGATATGGTCCATCCAGGTTGCATCACAGCCCCTGAACGAATTTTGTAAGAATTTCTCTCTCTTTCACTGTCTTTGTTTCACGGGCTTTTAAAAGTAATTTATTTTTATAATGGGGTTTAGCTGCTTTTCACGGCTGTGTTTATGCCGCTTTACACCCACTTGACTCACTTCCAGAGAGATATCAATACATAGGTTTTAAGATTCTTACTAGTCAGATATATTCTTGTGCGGTGAATAGGGGGTGTTGAGTCCAGTTCACTGAGCAAGGAGTAGGTCTTTCTATTACATATTGGGTTTATGGAACGGTAGCTGAGCTCATTTGAAACCCTTGTTTTATTCATCACCCCACCTCACCTTTCCCGTTAAGCAGCCATAGTGTGTCTTCTAAACGTGTGACTCTGTTCTGTTTTGTAATTCAGTTCAAGTGTAGCGGTTTTTACATTCCCTCTATAACTGATAGCTTATGATAAGTGTCTTTTTCTGTGTGACTTATTTCACTTAGAATCGTCGTGCCTACATCTACTCATCATGCTGCTACTAGCCTTATGACATTGATTTCATGGCTGAATGATATTCCATTGTACATAAGGACCACCACTTCTTTATCCATTTTTCTCTTTCCAGGGATATTTAAGGTGTCATGAAGTGGAGGTTCTTGTCAACAGAGCAGCCCTAAACTTTGGGGTGCCTGTGTCTTGCTGATTTTTAGTTTTCCCAATTTATACGCCCATGAGTGGAAGTGCCCTATGCGCTCTAAGCTGTGTTTTTTCGATGTTTCAGGACACACCGTACACTTCTCCAGAGTGGCTGTTGGCAATTTACATCCCGCCCATCAGCGTAGCAAGGCTCCCATTTCTCCATGGTCTGTCCTGCATTTCTGGTTTTGACACTTTTTTCAGCATGGCCCTTTTGACCGATGGGCAGCGAGACTTCTTTGTAGCGCTGATTTGCCTTTCCAGGTTGCTTGGTTGGCCAAAAAGGGCGTATGCGTTTTTTCCTGAATATATTCAGGAAAAAACGCATACGCCCTTTTTGGCCAAGGGCATCATTGTCAACGTTTTGCCGCTTTTCATGTGCTTTACAGGCGATTCGAATCGACCTCCTGAAATCTGTTTCCTGCAATTCTGCCTTGCTTTCAAATCCTCTTCGTTGCCTTCCCTCAATATATTTGTGGACGAGAGTTATCATTTATAACTCTGCAGGTTTGTGAATTGCAGTGCCCCTGAGCTCCATTTTTCAACTCGCTTTTTTGGGAGCTGGCCGCAAAAGCGCAGGATTGCCTCAGGCCCTCTTCTGGTTCCGGGCGGCAGGCTGAGCCTGTGGTTAATTCTTCTTCCTGATGGGAAAATAGAGTGACCTGTGCCTGTCCGAACACCTAGAGCTAGTCTCTCATTGGCTCCCCCTCTTCCCGTTCATCCTCAGGACAAATTGCAAGCTGTATGGAACAGGAGGTTAAAGGTGCTGATTCTCCAAGGAGGGAGATTGCTAGTAAAGCGGCTGGAATGGCGAACCCGAGCACAAGGAGATGAGAAATGAGGTGCGTTTTAGAAAGCTTTCCCGATCACACGGTGTACCACCTTCTGGGTTTCTCATGCATGTTTTCGATGTAGGAAGATGCCCTTGAACCTGGAGATTTGGGACCCATGGGATGGGTAACAGGCAGTATTACTTTAAAGGCTCTGCGTTTGCTCCCCCAAACTCACCAAACCTCTCAGCCCCGAGAGTGTCCACCCTTATGTCTCATCCAGCTGTGGGTCTAGATATGGTCCATCCAGGTTGCATCACAGCCCCTGAACGAATTTTGTAAGAATTTCTCTCTCTTTCACTGTCTTTGTTTCACGGGCTTTTAAAAGTAATTTATTTTTATAATGGGGTTTAGCTGCTTTTCACGGCTGTGTTTATGCCGCTTTACACCCACTTGACTCACTTCCAGAGAGATATCAATACATAGGTTTTAAGATTCTTACTAGTCAGATATATTCTTGTGCGGTGAATAGGGGGTGTTGAGTCCAGTTCACTGAGCAAGGAGTAGGTCTTTCTATTACATATTGGGTTTATGGAACGGTAGCTGAGCTCATTTGAAACCCTTGTTTTATTCATCACCCCACCTCACCTTTCCCGTTAAGCAGCCATAGTGTGTCTTCTAAACGTGTGACTCTGTTCTGTTTTGTAATTCAGTTCAAGTGTAGCGGTTTTTACATTCCCTCTATAAGTGATAGCTTATGATAAGTGTCTTTTTCTGTGTGACTTATTTCACTTAGAATCGTCGTGCCTAAATCCACTCATCATGCTGCTACTAGCCTTATGACATTGATTTCATGGCTGAGTGATATTCCATTGTACATAAGGACCACCACTTCTTTATCCATTTTTCTCTTTCCTGGGATATTTAAGGTGTCATGAAGTGGAGGTTCTTGTCAACAGAGCAGCCCTAAACTTTGGGGTGCCTGTGTCTTGCTGATTTTTAGTTTTCCCAATTTATACGCCCATGAGTGGAAGTGCCCTATGCGCTCTAAGCTGTGTTTTTTCGATGTTTCAGGACACACCGTACACTTCTCCAGAGTGGCTGTTGGCAATTTACATCCCGCCCATCAGCGTAGCAAGGCTCCCATTTCTCCATGGCCTGTCCTGCATTTCTGGTTTTGACACTTTTTTCAGCATGGCCCTTTTGACCGATGGGCAGCGAGACTTCTTTGTAGCGCTGATTTGCCTTTCCAGGTTGCTTGGTTGGCCAAAAAGGGCGTATGCGTTTTTTCCTGAATATATTCAGGAAAAAACGCATACGCCCTTTTTGGCCAAGGGCATCATTGTCGACGTTTTGCCGCTTTTCATGTGCTTTACAGGCGATTCGAATCGACCTCCTGAAATCTGTTTCCTGCAATTCTGCCTTGCTTTCAAATCCTCTTCGTTGCCTTCCCTCAATATATTTGTGGACGAGAGTTATCATTTATAACTCTGCAGGTTTGTGAATTGCAGTGCCCCTGAGCTCCATTTTTCAACTCGCTTTTTTGGGAGCTGGCCGCAAAAGCGCAGGATTGCCTCAGGCCCTCTTCTGGTTCCGGGCGGCAGGCTGAGCCTGTGGTTAATTCTTCTTCCTGATGGGAAAATAGAGTGACCTGTGCCTGTCCCAACACCTAGAGCTAGTCTCTCATTGGCTCCCCCTCTTCCCGTTCATCCTCAGGACAAATTGCAAGCTGTATGGAACAGGAGGTTAAAGGTGCTGATTCTCCAAGGAGGGAGATTGCTAGTAAAGCGGCTGGAATGGCGAACCCGAGCACAAGGAGATGAGAAATGAGGTGCGTTTTAGAAAGCTTTCCCGATCACACAGTGTACCACCTTCTGGGTTTCTCATGCATGTTTTCGATGTAGGAAGATGCCCTTGAACCTGGAGATTTGGGACCCATGGGATGGGTAACAGGCAGTATTACTTTAAAGGCTCTGCGTTTGCTCCCCCAAACTCACCAAACCTCTCAGCCCCGAGAGTGTCCACCCTTATGTCTCATCCAGCTGTGGGTCTAGATATGGTCCATCCAGGTTGCATCACAGCCCCTGAACGAATTTTGTAAGAATTTCTCTCTCTTTCACTGTCTTTGTTTCACGGGCTTTTAAAAGTAATTTATTTTTATAATGGGGTTTAGCTGCTTTTCACGGCTGTGTTTATGCCGCTTTACACCCACTTGACTCACTTCCAGAGAGATATCAATACATAGGTTTTAAGATTCTTACTAGTCAGATATATTCTTGTGCGGTGAATAGGGGGTGTTGAGTCCAGTTCACTGAGCAAGGAGTAGGTCTTTCTATTACATATTGGGTTTATGGAACGGTAGCTGAGCTCATTTGAAACCCTTGTTTTATTCATCACCCCACCTCACCTTTCCCGTTAAGCAGCCATAGTGTGTCTTCTAAACGTGTGACTCTGTTCTGTTTTGTAATTCAGTTCAAGTGTAGCGGTTTTTACATTCCCTCTATAACTGATAGCTTATGATAAGTGTCTTTTTCTGTGTGACTTATTTCACTTAGAATCGTCGTGCCTACATCTACTCATCATGCTGCTACTAGCCTTATGACATTGATTTCATGGCTGAATGATATTCCATTGTACATAAGGACCACCACTTCTTTATCCATTTTTCTCTTTCCAGGGATATTTAAGGTGTCATGAAGTGGAGGTTCTTGTCAACAGAGCAGCCCTAAACTTTGGGGTGCCTGTGTCTTGCTGATTTTTAGTTTTCCCAATTTATACGCCCATGAGTGGAAGTGCCCTATGCGCTCTAAGCTGTGTTTTTTCGATGTTTCAGGACACACCGTACACTTCTCCAGAGTGGCTGTTGGCAATTTACATCCCGCCCATCAGCGTAGCAAGGCTCCCATTTCTCCATGGTCTGTCCTGCATTTCTGGTTTTGACACTTTTTTCAGCATGGCCCTTTTGACCGATGGGCAGCGAGACTTCTTTGTAGCGCTGATTTGCCTTTCCAGGTTGCTTGGTTGGCCAAAAAGGGCGTATGCGTTTTTTCCTGAATATATTCAGGAAAAAACGCATACGCCCTTTTTGGCCAAGGGCATCATTGTCAACGTTTTGCCGCTTTTCATGTGCTTTACAGGCGATTCGAATCGACCTCCTGAAATCTGTTTCCTGCAATTCTGCCTTGCTTTCAAATCCTCTTCGTTGCCTTCCCTCAATATATTTGTGGACGAGAGTTATCATTTATAACTCTGCAGGTTTGTGAATTGCAGTGCCCCTGAGCTCCATTTTTCAACTCGCTTTTTTGGGAGCTGGCCGCAAAAGCGCAGGATTGCCTCAGGCCCTCTTCTGGTTCCGGGCGGCAGGCTGAGCCTGTGGTTAATTCTTCTTCCTG
Organism: Balaenoptera ricei; assembly: GCF_028023285.1. Classification (NCBI taxonomy): domain Eukaryota; kingdom Metazoa; phylum Chordata; class Mammalia; order Artiodactyla; family Balaenopteridae; genus Balaenoptera; species Balaenoptera ricei. The sequence continues at coordinate 193,660 of NW_026777554.1, forward strand.
ATGGGAAAATAGAGTGACCTGTGCCTGTCCGAACACCTAGAGCTAGTCTCTCATTGGCTCCCCCTCTTCCCGTTCATCCTCAGGACAAATTGCAAGCTGTATGGAACAGGAGGTTAAAGGTGCTGATTCTCCAAGGAGGGAGATTGCTAGTAAAGCGGCTGGAATGGCGAACCCGAGCACAAGGAGATGAGAAATGAGGTGCGTTTTAGAAAGCTTTCCCGATCACACGGTGTACCACCTTCTGGGTTTCTCATGCATGTTTTCGATGTAGGAAGATGCCCTTGAACCTGGAGATTTGGGACCCATGGGATGGGTAACAGGCAGTATTACTTTAAAGGCTCTGCGTTTGCTCCCCCAAACTCACCAAACCTCTCAGCCCCGAGAGTGTCCACCCTTATGTCTCATCCAGCTGTGGGTCTAGATATGGTCCATCCAGGTTGCATCACAGCCCCTGAACGAATTTTGTAAGAATTTCTCTCTCTTTCACTGTCTTTGTTTCACGGGCTTTTAAAAGTAATTTATTTTTATAATGGGGTTTAGCTGCTTTTCACGGCTGTGTTTATGCCGCTTTACACCCACTTGACTCACTTCCAGAGAGATATCAATACATAGGTTTTAAGATTCTTACTAGTCAGATATATTCTTGTGCGGTGAATAGGGGGTGTTGAGTCCAGTTCACTGAGCAAGGAGTAGGTCTTTCTATTACATATTGGGTTTATGGAACGGTAGCTGAGCTCATTTGAAACCCTTGTTTTATTCATCACCCCACCTCACCTTTCCCGTTAAGCAGCCATAGTGTGTCTTCTAAACGTGTGACTCTGTTCTGTTTTGTAATTCAGTTCAAGTGTAGCGGTTTTTACATTCCCTCTATAAGTGATAGCTTATGATAAGTGTCTTTTTCTGTGTGACTTATTTCACTTAGAATCGTCGTGCCTAAATCCACTCATCATGCTGCTACTAGCCTTATGACATTGATTTCATGGCTGAGTGATATTCCATTGTACATAAGGACCACCACTTCTTTATCCATTTTTCTCTTTCCTGGGATATTTAAGGTGTCATGAAGTGGAGGTTCTTGTCAACAGAGCAGCCCTAAACTTTGGGGTGCCTGTGTCTTGCTGATTTTTAGTTTTCCCAATTTATACGCCCATGAGTGGAAGTGCCCTATGCGCTCTAAGCTGTGTTTTTTCGATGTTTCAGGACACACCGTACACTTCTCCAGAGTGGCTGTTGGCAATTTACATCCCGCCCATCAGCGTAGCAAGGCTCCCATTTCTCCATGGCCTGTCCTGCATTTCTGGTTTTGACACTTTTTTCAGCATGGCCCTTTTGACCGATGGGCAGCGAGACTTCTTTGTAGCGCTGATTTGCCTTTCCAGGTTGCTTGGTTGGCCAAAAAGGGCGTATGCGTTTTTTCCTGAATATATTCAGGAAAAAACGCATACGCCCTTTTTGGCCAAGGGCATCATTGTCGACGTTTTGCCGCTTTTCATGTGCTTTACAGGCGATTCGAATCGACCTCCTGAAATCTGTTTCCTGCAATTCTGCCTTGCTTTCAAATCCTCTTCGTTGCCTTCCCTCAATATATTTGTGGACGAGAGTTATCATTTATAACTCTGCAGGTTTGTGAATTGCAGTGCCCCTGAGTTCCATTTTTCAACTCGCTTTTTTGGGAGCTGGCCGCAAAAGCGCAGGATTGCCTCAGGCCCTCTTCTGGTTCCGGGCGGCAGGCTGAGCCTGTGGTTAATTCTTCTTCCTGATGGGAAAATAGAGTGACCTGTGCCTGTCCCAACACCTAGAGCTAGTCTCTCATTGGCTCCCCCTCTTCCCGTTCATCCTCAGGACAAATTGCAAGCTGTATGGAACAGGAGGTTAAAGGTGCTGATTCTCCAAGGAGGGAGATTGCTAGTAAAGCGGCTGGAATGGCGAACCCGAGCACAAGGAGATGAGAAATGAGGTGCGTTTTAGAAAGCTTTCCCGATCACACAGTGTACCACCTTCTGGGTTTCTCATGCATGTTTTCGATGTAGGAAGATGCCCTTGAACCTGGAGATTTGGGACCCATGGGATGGGTAACAGGCAGTATTACTTTAAAGGCTCTGCGTTTGCTCCCCCAAACTCACCAAACCTCTCAGCCCCGAGAGTGTCCACCCTTATGTCTCATCCAGCTGTGGGTCTAGATATGGTCCATCCAGGTTGCATCACAGCCCCTGAACGAATTTTGTAAGAATTTCTCTCTCTTTCACTGTCTTTGTTTCACGGGCTTTTAAAAGTAATTTATTTTTATAATGGGGTTTAGCTGCTTTTCACGGCTGTGTTTATGCCGCTTTACACCCACTTGACTCACTTCCAGAGAGATATCAATACATAGGTTTTAAGATTCTTACTAGTCAGATATATTCTTGTGCGGTGAATAGGGGGTGTTGAGTCCAGTTCACTGAGCAAGGAGTAGGTCTTTCTATTACATATTGGGTTTATGGAACGGTAGCTGAGCTCATTTGAAACCCTTGTTTTATTCATCACCCCACCTCACCTTTCCCGTTAAGCAGCCATAGTGTGTCTTCTAAACGTGTGACTCTGTTCTGTTTTGTAATTCAGTTCAAGTGTAGCGGTTTTTACATTCCCTCTATAAGTGATAGCTTATGATAAGTGTCTTTTTCTGTGTGACTTATTTCACTTAGAATCGTCGTGCCTAAATCCACTCATCATGCTGCTACTAGCCTTATGACATTGATTTCATGGCTGAGTGATATTCCATTGTACATAAGGACCACCACTTCTTTATCCATTTTTCTCTTTCCTGGGATATTTAAGGTGTCATGAAGTGGAGGTTCTTGTCAACAGAGCAGCCCTAAACTTTGGGGTGCCTGTGTCTTGCTGATTTTTAGTTTTCCCAATTTATACGCCCATGAGTGGAAGTGCCCTATGCGCTCTAAGCTGTGTTTTTTCGATGTTTCAGGACACACCGTACACTTCTCCAGAGTGGCTGTTGGCAATTTACATCCCGCCCATCAGCGTAGCAAGGCTCCCATTTCTCCATGGCCTGTCCTGCATTTCTGGTTTTGACACTTTTTTCAGCATGGCCCTTTTGACCGATGGGCAGCGAGACTTCTTTGTAGCGCTGATTTGCCTTTCCAGGTTGCTTGGTTGGCCAAAAAGGGCGTATGCGTTTTTTCCTGAATATATTCAGGAAAAAACGCATACGCCCTTTTTGGCCAAGGGCATCATTGTCGACGTTTTGCCGCTTTTCATGTGCTTTACAGGCGATTCGAATCGACCTCCTGAAATCTGTTTCCTGCAATTCTGCCTTGCTTTCAAATCCTCTTCGTTGCCTTCCCTCAATATATTTGTGGACGAGAGTTATCATTTATAACTCTGCAGGTTTGTGAATTGCAGTGCCCCTGAGCTCCATTTTTCAACTCGCTTTTTTGGGAGCTGGCCGCAAAAGCGCAGGATTGCCTCAGGCCCTCTTCTGGTTCCGGGCGGCAGGCTGAGCCTGTGGTTAATTCTTCTTCCTGATGGGAAAATAGAGTGACCTGTGCCTGTCCCAACACCTAGAGCTAGTCTCTCATTGGCTCCCCCTCTTCCCGTTCATCCTCAGGACAAATTGCAAGCTGTATGGAACAGGAGGTTAAAGGTGCTGATTCTCCAAGGAGGGAGATTGCTAGTAAAGCGGCTGGAATGGCGAACCCGAGCACAAGGAGATGAGAAATGAGGTGCGTTTTAGAAAGCTTTCCCGATCACACAGTGTACCACCTTCTGGGTTTCTCATGCATGTTTTCGATGTAGGAAGATGCCCTTGAACCTGGAGATTTGGGACCCATGGGATGGGTAACAGGCAGTATTACTTTAAAGGCTCTGCGTTTGCTACCCCAACCTCACCAAAGCTCTCAGCCCCGAGAGTGTCCACCCTTATGTCTCATCCAGCTGTGGGTCTAGATATGGTCAATCCAGGTTGCATCACAGAGCCTGAACGAATTTTGTAAGAATTTCTCTCTCTTTCACTGTCTTTGTTTCACGGGCTTTTAAAAGTAATTTATTTTTATACTGGGGTTTAGCTGCTTTTCACGGCTGAGTTTACGCCGCTTTATACCCACTTGACTCACTTCCAGAGAGATATCAATACATAGGTTTTAAGATTCTTACTAGTCAGATATATTCTTGTGCGGTGAATAGGGGGTGTTGAGTCCAGTTCACTGAGCAAGGAGTAGGTCTTTCTATTACATATTGGGTTTATGGAACGGTAGCTGAGCTCATTTGAAACCCTTGTTTTATTCATCACCCCACCTCACCTTTCCCGTTAAGCAGCCATAGTGTGTCTTCTAAACGTGTGACTCTGTTCTGTTTTGTAATTCAGTTCAAGTGTAGCGGTTTTTACATTCCCTCTATAAGTGATAGCTTATGATAAGTGTCTTTTTCTGTGTGACTTATTTCACTTAGAATCGTCGTGCCTACATCTACTCATCATGCTGCTACTAGCCTTATGACATTGATTTCATGGCTGAGTGATATTCCATTGTACATAAGGACCACCACTTCTTTATCCATTTTTCTCTTTCCAGGGATATTTAAGGTGTCATGAAGTGGAGGTTCTTGTCAACAGAGCAGCCCTAAACTTTGGGGTGCCTGTGTCTTGCTGATTTTTAGTTTTCCCAATTTATACGCCCATGAGTGGAAGTGCCCTATGCGCTCTAAGCTGTGTTTTTTCGATGTTTCAGGACACACCGTACACTTCTCCAGAGTGGCTGTTGGCAATTTACATCCCGCCCATCAGCGTAGCAAGGCTCCCATTTCTCCATGGCCTGTCCTGCATTTCTGGTTTTGACACTTTTTTCAGCATGGCCCTTTTGACCGATGGGCAGCGAGACTTCTTTGTAGCGCTGATTTGCCTTTCCAGGTTGCTTGGTTGGCCAAAAAGGGCATATGCGTTTTTTCCTGAATATATTCAGGAAAAAACGCATACGCCCTTTTTGGCCAAGGGCATCATTGTCGACGTTTTGCCGCTTTTCATGTGCTTTACAGGCGATTCGAATCGACCTCCTGAAATCTGTTTCCTGCAATTCTGCCTTGCTTTCAAATCCTCTTCGTTGCCTTCCCTCAATATATTTGTGGACGAGAGTTATCATTTATAACTCTGCAGGTTTGTGAATTGCAGTGCCCCTGAGCTCCATTTTTCAACTCGCTTTTTTGGGAGCTGGCCGCAAAAGCGCAGGATTGCCTCAGGCCCTCTTCTGGTTCCGGGCGGCAGGCTGAGCCTGTGGTTAATTCTTCTTCCTGATGGGAAAATAGAGTGACCTGTGCCTGTCCCAACACCTAGAGCTAGTCTCTCATTGGCTCCCCCTCTTCCCGTTCATCCTCAGGACAAATTGCAAGCTGTATGGAACAGGAGGTTAAAGGTGCTGATTCTCCAAGGAGGGAGATTGCTAGTAAAGCGGCTGGAATGGCGAACCCGAGCACAAGGAGATGAGAAATGAGGTGCGTTTTAGAAAGCTTTCCCGATCACACAGTGTACCACCTTCTGGGTTTCTCATGCATGTTTTCGATGTAGGAAGATGCCCTTGAACCTGGAGATTTGGGACCCATGGGATGGGTAACAGGCAGTATTACTTTAAAGGCTCTGCGTTTGCTCCCCCAACCTCACCAAAGCTCTCAGCCCCGAGAGTGTCCACCCTTATGTCTCATCCAGCTGTGGGTCTAGATATGGTCAATCCAGGTTGCATCACAGAGCCTGAACGAATTTTGTAAGAATTTCTCTCTCTTTCACTGTCTTTGTTTCACGGGCTTTTAAAAGTAATTTATTTTTATACTGGGGTTTAGCTGCTTTTCACGGCTGAGTTTACGCCGCTTTATACCCACTTGACTCACTTCCAGAGAGATATCAATACATAGGTTTTAAGATTCTTACTAGTCAGATATATTCTTGTGCGGTGAATAGGGGGTGTTGAGTCCAGTTCACTGAGCAAGGAGTAGGTCTTTCTATTACATATTGGGTTTATGGAACGGTAGCTGAGCTCATTTGAAACCCTTGTTTTATTCATCACCCCACCTCACCTTTCCCGTTAAGCAGCCATAGTGTGTCTTCTAAACGTGTGACTCTGTTCTGTTTTGTAATTCAGTTCAAGTGTAGCGGTTTTTACATTCCCTCTATAACTGATAGCTTATGATAAGTGTCTTTTTCTGTGTGACTTATTTCACTTAGAATCGTCGTGCCTACATCTACTCATCATGCTGCTACTAGCCTTATGACATTGATTTCATGGCTGAGTGATATTCCATTGTACATAAGGACCACCACTTCTTTATCCATTTTTCTCTTTCCAGGGATATTTAAGGTGTCATGAAGTGGAGGTTCTTGTCAACAGAGCAGCCCTAAACTTTGGGGTGCCTGTGTCTTGCTGATTTTTAGTTTTCCCAATTTATACGCCCATGAGTGGAAGTGCCCTATGCGCTCTAAGCTGTGTTTTTTCGATGTTTCAGGACACACCGTACACTTCTCCAGAGTGGCTGTTGGCAATTTACATCCCGCCCATCAGCGTAGCAAGGCTCCCATTTCTCCATGGCCTGTCCTGCATTTCTGGTTTTGACACTTTTTTCAGCATGGCCCTTTTGACCGATGGGCAGCGAGACTTCTTTGTAGCGCTGATTTGCCTTTCCAGGTTGCTTGGTTGGCCAAAAAGGGCGTATGCGTTTTTTCCTGAATATATTCAGGAAAAAACGCATACGCCCTTTTTGGCCAAGGGCATCATTGTCGACGTTTTGCCGCTTTTCATGTGCTTTACAGGCGATTCGAATCGACCTCCTGAAATCTGTTTCCTGCAATTCTGCCTTGCTTTCAAATCCTCTTCGTTGCCTTCCCTCAATATATTTGTGGACGAGAGTTATCATTTATAACTCTGCAGGTTTGTGAATTGCAGTGCCCCTGAGCTCCATTTTTCAACTTGCTTTTTTGGGAGCTGGCCGCAAAAGCGCAGGATTGCCTCAGGCCCTCTTCTGGTTCCGGGCGGCAGGCTGAGCCTGTGGTTAATTCTTCTTCCTGATGGGAAAATAGAGTGACCTGTGCCTGTCCCAACACCTAGAGCTAGTCTCTCATTGGCTCCCCCTCTTCCCGTTCATCCTCAGGACAAATTGCAAGCTGTATGGAACAGGAGGTTAAAGGTGCTGATTCTCCAAGGAGGGAGATTGCTAGTAAAGCGGCTGGAATGGCGAACCCGAGCACAAGGAGATGAGAAATGAGGTGCGTTTTAGAAAGCTTTCCCGATCACACAGTGTACCACCTTCTGGGTTTCTCATGCATGTTTTCGATGTAGGAAGATGCCCTTGAACCTGGAGATTTGGGACCCATGGGATGGGTAACAGGCAGTATTACTTTAAAGGCTCTGCGTTTGCTCCCCCAACCTCACCAAAGCTCTCAGCCCCGAGAGTGTCCACCCTTATGTCTCATCCAGCTGTGGGTCTAGATATGGTCAATCCAGGTTGCATCACAGAGCCTGAACGAATTTTGTAAGAATTTCTCTCTCTTTCACTGTCTTTGTTTCACGGGCTTTTAAAAGTAATTTATTTTTATACTGGGGTTTAGCTGCTTTTCACGGCTGAGTTTACGCCGCTTTATACCCACTTGACTCACTTCCAGAGAGATATCAATACATAGGTTTTAAGATTCTTACTAGTCAGATATATTCTTGTGCGGTGAATAGGGGGTGTTGAGTCCAGTTCACTGAGCAAGGAGTAGGTCTTTCTATTACATATTGGGTTTATGGAACGGTAGCTGAGCTCATTTGAAACCCTTGTTTTATTCATCACCCCACCTCACCTTTCCCGTTAAGCAGCCATAGTGTGTCTTCTAAACGTGTGACTCTGTTCTGTTTTGTAATTCAGTTCAAGTGTAGCGGTTTTTCCATTCCCTCTATAAGTGATAGCTTATGATAAGTGTCTTTTTCTGTGTGACTTATTTCACTTAGAATCGTCGTGCCTACATCTACTCATCATGCTGCTACTAGCCTTATGACATTGATTTCATGGCTGAGTGATATTCCATTGTACATAAGGACCACCACTTCTTTATCCATTTTTCTCTTTCCAGGGATATTTAAGGTGTCATGAAGTGGAGGTTCTTGTCAACAGAGCAGCCCTAAACTTTGGGGTGCCTGTGTCTTGCTGATTTTTAGTTTTCCCAATTTATACGCCCATGAGTGGAAGTGCCCTATGCGCTCTAAGCTGTGTTTTTTCGATGTTTCAGGACACACCGTACACTTCTCCAGAGTGGCTGTTGGCAATTTACATCCCGCCCATCAGCGTAGCAAGGCTCCCATTTCTCCATGGCCTGTCCTGCATTTCTGGTTTTGACACTTTTTTCAGCATGGCCCTTTTGACCGATGGGCAGCGAGACTTCTTTGTAGCGCTGATTTGCCTTTCCAGGTTGCTTGGTTGGCCAAAAAGGGCGTATGCGTTTTTTCCTGAATATATTCAGGAAAAAACGCATACGCCCTTTTTGGCCAAGGGCATCATTGTCGATGTTTTGCCGCTTTTCATGTGCTTTACAGGCGATTCGAATCGACCTCCTGAAATCTGTTTCCTGCAATTCTGCCTTGCTTTCAAATCCTCTTCGTTGCCTTCCCTCAATATATTTGTGGACGAGAGTTATCATTTATAACTCTGCAGGTTTGTGAATTGCAGTGCCCCTGAGCTCCATTTTTCAACTCGCTTTTTTGGGAGCTGGCCGCAAAAGCGCAGGATTGCCTCAGGCCCTCTTCTGGTTCCGGGCGGCAGGCTGAGCCTGTGGTTAATTCTTCTTCCTGATGGGAAAATAGAGTGACCTGTGCCTGTCCCAACACCTAGAGCTAGTCTCTCATTGGCTCCCCCTCTTCCCGTTCATCCTCAGGACAAATTGCAAGCTGTATGGAACAGGAGGTTAAAGGTGCTGATTCTCCAAGGAGGGAGATTGCTAGTAAAGCGGCTGGAATGGCGAACCCGAGCACAAGGAGATGAGAAATGAGGTGCGTTTTAGAAAGCTTTCCCGATCACACAGTGTACCACCTTCTGGGTTTCTCATGCATGTTTTCGATGTAGGAAGATGCCCTTGAACCTGGAGATTTGGGACCCATGGGATGGGTAACAGGCAGTATTACTTTAAAGGCTCTGCGTTTGCTCCCCCAACCTCACCAAAGCTCTCAGCCCCGAGAGTGTCCACCCTTATGTCTCATCCAGCTGTGGGTCTAGATATGGTCAATCCAGGTTGCATCACAGAGCCTGAACGAATTTTGTAAGAATTTCTCTCTCTTTCACTGTCTTTGTTTCACGGGCTTTTAAAAGTAATTTATTTTTATACTGGGGTTTAGCTGCTTTTCACGGCTGAGTTTACGCCGCTTTATACCCACTTGACTCACTTCCAGAGAGATATCAATACATAGGTTTTAAGATTCTTACTAGTCAGATATATTCTTGTGCGGTGAATAGGGGGTGTTGAGTCCAGTTCACTGAGCAAGGAGTAGGTCTTTCTATTACATATTGGGTTTATGGAACGGTAGCTGAGCTCATTTGAAACCCTTGTTTTATTCATCACCCCACCTCACCTTTCCCGTTAAGCAGCCATAGTGTGTCTTCTAAACGTGTGACTCTGTTCTGTTTTGTAATTCAGTTCAAGTGTAGCGGTTTTTACATTCCCTCTATAAGTGATAGCTTATGATAAGTGTCTTTTTCTGTGTGACTTATTTCACTTAGAATCGTCGTGCCTACATCTACTCATCATGCTGCTACTAGCCTTATGACATTGATTTCATGGCTGAGTGATATTCCATTGTACATAAGGACCACCACTTCTTTATCCATTTTTCTCTTTCCAGGGATATTTAAGGTGTCATGAAGTGGAGGTTCTTGTCAACAGAGCAGCCCTAAACTTTGGGGTGCCTGTGTCTTGCTGATTTTTAGTTTTCCCAATTTATACGCCCATGAGTGGAAGTGCCCTATGCGCTCTAAGCTGTGTTTTTTCGATGTTTCAGGACACACCGTACACTTCTCCAGAGTGGCTGTTGGCAATTTACATCCCGCCCATCAGCGTAGCAAGGCTCCCATTTCTCCATGGCCTGTCCTGCATTTCTGGTTTTGACACTTTTTTCAGCATGGCCCTTTTGACCGATGGGCAGCGAGACTTCTTTGTAGCGCTGATTTGCCTTTCCAGGTTGCTTGGTTGGCCAAAAAGGGCGTATGCGTTTTTTCCTGAATATATTCAGGAAAAAACGCATACGCCCTTTTTGGCCAAGGGCATCATTGTCGACGTTTTGCCGCTTTTCATGTGCTTTACAGGCGATTCGAATCGACCTCCTGAAATCTGTTTCCTGCAATTCTGCCTTGCTTTCAAATCCTCTTCGTTGCCTTCCCTCAATATATTTGTGGACGAGAGTTATCATTTATAACTCTGCAGGTTTGTGAATTGCAGTGCCCCTGAGCTCCATTTTTCAACTCGCTTTTTTGGGAGCTGGCCGCAAAAGCGCAGGATTGCCTCAGGCCCTCTTCTGGTTCCGGGCGGCAGGCTGAGCCTGTGGTTAATTCTTCTTCCTGATGGGAAAATAGAGTGACCTGTGCCTGTCCCAACACCTAGAGCTAGTCTCTCATTGGCTCCCCCTCTTCCCGTTCATCCTCAGGACAAATTGCAAGCTGTATGGAACAGGAGGTTAAAGGTGCTGATTCTCCAAGGAGGGAGATTGCTAGTAAAGCGGCTGGAATGGCGAACCCGAGCACAAGGAGATGAGAAATGAGGTGCGTTTTAGAAAGCTTTCCCGATCACACAGTGTACCACCTTCTGGGTTTCTCATGCATGTTTTCGATGTAGGAAGATGCCCTTGAACCTGGAGATTTGGGACCCATGGGATGGGTAACAGGCAGTATTACTTTAAAGGCTCTGCGTTTGCTACCCCAACCTCACCAAAGCTCTCAGCCCCGAGAGTGTCCACCCTTATGTCTCATCCAACTGTGGGTCTAGATATGGTCAATCCAGGTTGCATCACAGAGCCTGAACGAATTTTGTAAGAATTTCTCTCTCTTTCACTGTCTTTGTTTCACGGGCTTTTAAAAGTAATTTATTTTTATACTGGGGTTTAGCTGCTTTTCACGGCTGAGTTTACGCCGCTTTATACCCACTTGACTCACTTCCAGAGAGATATCAATACATAGGTTTTAAGATTCTTACTAGTCAGATATATTCTTGTGCGGTGAATAGGGGGTGTTGAGTCCAGTTCACTGAGCAAGGAGTAGGTCTTTCTATTACATATTGGGTTTATGGAACGGTAGCTGAGCTCATTTGAAACCCTTGTTTTATTCATCACCCCACCTCACCTTTCCCGTTAAGCAGCCATAGTGTGTCTTCTAAACGTGTGACTCTGTTCTGTTTTGTAATTCAGTTCAAGTGTAGCGGTTTTTCCATTCCCTCTATAAGTGATAGCTTATGATAAGTGTCTTTTTCTGTGTGACTTATTTCACTTAGAATCGTCGTGCCTACATCTACTCATCATGCTGCTACTAGCCTTATGACATTGATTTCATGGCTGAGTGATATTCCATTGTACATAAGGACCACCACTTCTTTATCCATTTTTCTCTTTCCAGGGATATTTAAGGTGTCATGAAGTGGAGGTTCTTGTCAACAGAGCAGCCCTAAACTTTGGGGTGCCTGTGTCTTGCTGATTTTTAGTTTTCCCAATTTATACGCCCATGAGTGGAAGTGCCCTATGCGCTCTAAGCTGTGTTTTTTCGATGTTTCAGGACACACCGTACACTTCTCCAGAGTGGCTGTTGGCAATTTACATCCCGCCCATCAGCGTAGCAAGGCTCCCATTTCTCCATGGCCTGTCCTGCATTTCTGGTTTTGACACTTTTTTCAGCATGGCCCTTTTGACCGATGGGCAGCGAGACTTCTTTGTAGTGCTGATTTGCCTTTCCAGGTTGCTTGGTTGGCCAAAAAGGGCGTATGCGTTTTTTCCTGAATATATTCAGGAAAAAACGCATACGCCCTTTTTGGCCAAGGGCATCATTGTCGACGTTTTGCCGCTTTTCATGTGCTTTACAGGCGATTCGAATCGACCTCCTGAAATCTGTTTCCTGCAATTCTGCCTTGCTTTCAAATCCTCTTCGTTGCCTTCCCTCAATATATTTGTGGACGAGAGTTATCATTTATAACTCTGCAGGTTTGTGAATTGCAGTGCCCCTGAGCTCCATTTTTCAACTCGCTTTTTTGGGAGCTGGCCGCAAAAGCGCAGGATTGCCTCAGGCCCTCTTCTGGTTCCGGGCGGCAGGCTGAGCCTGTGGTTAATTCTTCTTCCTGATGGGAAAATAGAGTGACCTGTGCCTGTCCCAACACCTAGAGCTAGTCTCTCATTGGCTCCCCCTCTTCCCGTTCATCCTCAGGACAAATTGCAAGCTGTATGGAACAGGAGGTTAAAGGTGCTGATTCTCCAAGGAGGGAGATTGCTAGTAAAGCGGCTGGAATGGCGAACCCGAGCACAAGGAGATGAGAAATGAGGTGCGTTTTAGAAAGCTTTCCCGATCACACAGTGTACCACCTTCTGGGTTTCTCATGCATGTTTTCGATGTAGGAAGATGCCCTTGAACCTGGAGATTTGGGACCCATGGGATGGGTAACAGGCAGTATTACTTTAAAGGCTCTGCGTTTGCTACCCCAAACTCACCAAAGCTCTCAGCCCCGAGAGTGTCCACCCTTATGTCTCATCCAGCTGTGGGTCTAGATATGGTCAATCCAGGTTGCATCACAGAGCCTGAACGAATTTTGTAAGAATTTCTCTCTCTTTCACTGTCTTTGTTTCACGGGCTTTTAAAAGTAATTTATTTTTATACTGGGGTTTAGCTGCTTTTCACGGCTGAGTTTACGCCGCTTTATACCCACTTGACTCACTTCCAGAGAGATATCAATACATAGGTTTTAAGATTCTTACTAGTCAGATATATTCTTGTGCGGTGAATAGGGGGTGTTGAGTCCAGTTCACTGAGCAAGGAGTAGGTCTTTCTATTACATATTGGGTTTATGGAACGGTAGCTGAGCTCATTTGAAACCCTTGTTTTATTCATCACCCCACCTCACCTTTCCCGTTAAGCAGCCATAGTGTGTCTTCTAAACGTGTGACTCTGTTCTGTTTTGTAATTCAGTTCAAGTGTAGCGGTTTTTACATTCCCTCTATAACTGATAGCTTATGATAAGTGTCTTTTTCTGTGTGACTTATTTCACTTAGAATCGTCGTGCCTACATCTACTCATCATGCTGCTACTAGCCTTATGACATTGATTTCATGGCTGAGTGATATTCCATTGTACATAAGGACCACCACTTCTTTATCCATTTTTCTCTTTCCAGGGATATTTAAGGTGTCATGAAGTGGAGGTTCTTGTCAACAGAGCAGCCCTAAACTTTGGGGTGCCTGTGTCTTGCTGATTTTTAGTTTTCCCAATTTATACGCCCATGAGTGGAAGTGCCCTATGCGCTCTAAGCTGTGTTTTTTCGATGTTTCAGGACACACCGTACACTTCTCCAGAGTGGCTGTTGGCAATTTACATCCCGCCCATCAGCGTAGCAAGGCTCCCATTTCTCCATGGCCTGTCCTGCATTTCTGGTTTTGACACTTTTTTCAGCATGGCCCTTTTGACCGATGGGCAGCGAGACTTCTTTGTAGTGCTGATTTGCCTTTCCAGGTTGCTTGGTTGGCCAAAAAGGGCGTATGCGTTTTTTCCTGAATATATTCAGGAAAAAACGCATACGCCCTTTTTGGCCAAGGGCATCATTGTCGACGTTTTGCCGCTTTTCATGTGCTTTACAGGCGATTCGAATCGACCTCCTGAAATCTGTTTCCTGCAATTCTGCCTTGCTTTCAAATCCTCTTCGTTGCCTTCCCTCAATATATTTGTGGACGAGAGTTATCATTTATAACTCTGCAGGTTTGTGAATTGCAGTGCCCCTGAGCTCCATTTTTCAACTCGCTTTTTTGGGAGCTGGCCGCAAAAGCGCAGGATTGCCTCAGGCCCTCTTCTGGTTCCGGGCGGCAGGCTGAGCCTGTGGTTAATTCTTCTTCCTGATGGGAAAATAGAGTGACCTGTGCCTGTCCCAACACCTAGAGCTAGTCTCTCATTGGCTCCCCCTCTTCCCGTTCATCCTCAGGACAAATTGCAAGCTGTATGGAACAGGAGGTTAAAGGTGCTGATTCTCCAAGGAGGGAGATTGCTAGTAAAGCGGCTGGAATGGCGAACCCGAGCACAAGGAGATGAGAAATGAGGTGCGTTTTAGAAAGCTTTCCCGATCACACGGTGTACCACCTTCTGGGTTTCTCATGCATGTTTTCGATGTAGGAAGATGCCCTTGAACCTGGAGATTTGGGACCCATGGGATGGGTAACAGGCAGTATTACTTTAAAGGCTCTGCGTTTGCTACCCCAACCTCACCAAAGCTCTCAGCCCCGAGAGTGTCCACCCTTATGTCTCATCCAGCTGTGGGTCTAGATATGGTCAATCCAGGTTGCATCACAGAGCCTGAACGAATTTTGTAAGAATTTCTCTCTCTTTCACTGTCTTTGTTTCACGGGCTTTTAAAAGTAATTTATTTTTATACTGGGGTTTAGCTGCTTTTCACGGCTGAGTTTACGCCGCTTTATACCCACTTGACTCACTTCCAGAGAGATATCAATACATAGGTTTTAAGATTCTTACTAGTCAGATATATTCTTGTGCGGTGAATAGGGGGTGTTGAGCCCAGTTCACTGGGCAAGGAGTAGGTCTTTCTATTACATATTGGGTTTATGGAACGGTATCTGAGCTAATTTGAAACCCTTGTTTTATGCATCACTCCACCTCACCTTTCCCGTTAAGCAGCCATAGTGTGTTTTCTAAACGTGTGACTCTGTTCTGTTTTGTAATTCAGTTCAAGTGTAGCGGTTTTTACATTCCCTCTATAAGTGATAGCTTATGATAAGTGTCTTTTTCTGTGTGACTTATTTCACTTAGAATCGTCGTGCCTAAATCCACTCATCATGCTGCTACTAGCCTTATGACATTGATTTCATGGCTGAGTGATATTCCATTGTACATAAGGACCACCACTTCTTTATCCATTTTTCTCTTTCCTGGGATATTTAAGGTGTCATGAAGTGGAGGTTCTTGTCAACAGAGCAGCCCTAAACTTTGGGTTGCCTGTGTCTTGCTGATTTTTAGTTTTCCCAATTTATACGCCCATGAGTGGAAGTGCCCTATGCGCTCTAAGCTGTGTTTTTTCGATGTTTCAGGACACACCATACACTTCTCCAGAGTGGCTGTTGGCAATTTACATCCCGCCCATCAGCGTAGCAAGGCTCCCATTTCTCCATGGCCTGTCCTGCATTTCTGGTTTTGACACTTTTTTCAGCATGGCCCTTTTGACCGATGGGCAGCGAGACTTCTTTGTAGCGCTGATTTGCCTTTCCAGGTTGCTTGGTTGGCCAAAAAGGGCGTATGCGTTTTTTCCTGAATATATTCAGGAAAAAACGCATACGCCCTTTTTGGCCAAGGGCATCATTGTCGACGTTTTGCCGCTTTTCATGTGCTTTACAGGCGATTCGAATCGACCTCCTGAAATCTGTTTCCTGCAATTCTGCCTTGCTTTCAAATCCTCTTCGTTGCCTTCCCTCAATATATTTGTGGACGAGAGTTATCATTTATAACTCTGCAGGTTTGTGAATTGCAGTGCCCCTGAGCTCCATTTTTCAACTCGCTTTTTTGGGAGCTGGCCGCAAAAGCGCAGGATTGCCTCAGGCCCTCTTCTGGTTCCGGGCGGCAGGCTGAGCCTGTGGTTAATTCTTCTTCCTGATGGGAAAATAGAGTGACCTGTGCCTGTCCCAACACCTAGAGCTAGTCTCTCATTGGCTCCCCCTCTTCCCGTTCATCCTCAGGACAAATTGCAAGCTGTACGGAACAGGAGGTTAAAGGTGCTGGTTCTCCAAGGAGGGAGATTGCTAGTAAAGCGGCTGGAATGGCGAACCCGAGCACAAGGAGTTGAGAAATGAGGTGCGTTTTAGAAAGCTTTCCCGATCACACGGTGTACCACCTTCTGGGTTTCTCATGCATGTTTTCGATGTAGGAAGATGCCCTTGAACCTGGAGATTTGGGACCCATGGGATGGGTAACAGGCAGTATTACTTTAAAGGCTCTGCGTTTGCTCCCCCAAACTCACCAAAACTCTCAGCCCCGAGAGTGTCCACCCTTATGTCTCATCCAGCTGTGGGTCTAGATATGGTCCATCCAGGTTGCATCACAGCCCCTGAACGAATTTTGTAAGAATTTCTCTCTCTTTCACTGTCTTTGTTTCACGGGCTTTTAAAAGTAATTTATTTTTATAATGGGGTTTAGCTGCTTTTCACGGCTGTGTTTATGCCGCTTTACACCCACTTGACTCACTTCCAGAGAGATATCAATACATAGGTTTTAAGATTCTTACTAGTCAGATATATTCTTGTGCGGTGAATAGGGGGTGTTGAGTCCAGTTCACTGAGCAAGGAGTAGGTCTTTCTATTACATATTGGGTTTATGGAACGGTAGCTGAGCTCATTTGAAACCCTTGTTTTATTCATCACCCCACCTCACCTTTCCCGTTAAGCAGCCATAGTGTGTCTTCTAAACGTGTGACTCTGTTCTGTTTTGTAATTCAGTTCAAGTGTAGCGGTTTTTACATTCCCTCTATAACTGATAGCTTATGATAAGTGTCTTTTTCTGTGTGACTTATTTCACTTAGAATCGTCGTGCCTACATCTACTCATCATGCTGCTACTAGCCTTATGACATTGATTTCATGGCTGAGTGATATTCCATTGTACATAAGGACCACCACTTCTTTATCCATTTTTCTCTTTCCTGGGATATTTAAGGTGTCATGAAGTGGAGGTTCTTGTCAACAGAGCAGCCCTAAACTTTGGGTTGCCTGTGTCTTGCTGATTTTTAGTTTTCCCAATTTATACGCCCATGAGTGTAAGTGCCCTATGCGCTCTAAGCTGTGTTTTTTCGATGTTTCAGGACACACCATACACTTCTCCAGAGTGGCTGTTGGCAATTTACATCCCGCCCATCAGCGTAGCAAGGCTCCCATTTCTCCATGGCCTGTCCTGCATTTCTGGTTTTGACACTTTTTTCAGCATGGCCCTTTTGACCGATGGGCAGCGAGACTTCTTTGTAGCGCTGATTTGCCTTTCCAGGTTGCTTGGTTGGCCAAAAAGGGCGTATGCGTTTTTTCCTGAATATATTCAGGAAAAAACGCATACGCCCTTTTTGGCCAAGGGCATCATTGTCGACGTTTTGCCGCTTTTCATGTGCTTTACAGGCGATTCGAATCGACCTCCTGAAATGTTTCCTGCAATTCTGCCTTGCTTTCAAATCCTCTTCGTTGCCTTCCCTCAATATATTTGTGGACGAGAGTTATCATTTATAACTCTGCAGGTTTGTGAATTGCAGTGCCCCTGAGCTCCATTTTTCAACTCGCTTTTTTGGGAGCTGGCCGCAAAAGCGCAGGATTGCCTCAGGCCCTCTTCTGGTTCCGGGCGGCAGGCTGAGCCTGTGGTTAATTCTTCTTCCTGATGGGAAAATAGAGTGACCTGTGCCTGTCCCAACACCTAGAGCTAGTCTCTCATTGGCTCCCCCTCTTCCCGTTCATCCTCAGGACAAATTGCAAGCTGTACGGAACAGGAGGTTAAAGGTGCTGGTTCTCCAAGGAGGGAGATTGCTAGTAAAGCGGCTGGAATGGCGAACCCGAGCACAAGGAGTTGAGAAATGAGGTGCGTTTTAGAAAGCTTTCCCGATCACACGGTGTACCACCTTCTGGGTTTCTCATGCATGTTTTCGATGTAGGAAGATGCCCTTGAACCTGGAGATTTGGGACCCATGGGATGGGTAACAGGCAGTATTACTTTAAAGGCTCTGCGTTTGCTCCCCCAAACTCACCAAAACTCTCAGCCCCGAGAGTGTCCACCCTTATGTCTCATCCAGCTGTGGGTCTAGATATGGTCCATCCAGGTTGCATCACAGCCCCTGAACGAATTTTGTAAGAATTTCTCTCTCTTTCACTGTCTTTGTTTCACGGGCTTTTAAAAGTAATTTATTTTTATAATGGGGTTTAGCTGCTTTTCACGGCTGTGTTTATGCCGCTTTACACCCACTTGACTC
Source organism: Balaenoptera ricei (assembly GCF_028023285.1). Lineage (NCBI taxonomy): Eukaryota > Metazoa > Chordata > Mammalia > Artiodactyla > Balaenopteridae > Balaenoptera > Balaenoptera ricei. The sequence goes on from NW_026777554.1 coordinate 211,834, forward strand.
ACTTCCAGAGAGATATCAATACATAGGTTTTTAAGATTCTTACTAGTCAGATATATTCTTGTGTGGTGAATAGGGGGTGTTGAGTCCAGTTCACTGAGCAAGGAGTAGGTCTTTCTATTACATATTGGGTTTATGGAACGGTAGCTGAGCTCATTTGAAACCCTTGTTTTATTCATCACCCCACCTCACCTTTCCCGTTAAGCAGCCATAGTGTGTCTTCTAAACGTGTGACTCTGTTCTGTTTTGTAATTCAGTTCAAGTGTAGCGGTTTTTACATTCCCTCTATAAGTGATAGCTTATGATAAGTGTCTTTTTCTGTGTGACTTATTTCACTTAGAATCGTCGTGCCTACATCTACTCATCATGCTGCTACTAGCCTTATGACATTGATTTCATGGCTGAGTGATATTCCATTGTACATAAGGACCACCACTTCTTTATCCATTTTTCTCTTTCCAGGGATATTTAAGGTGTCATGAAGTGGAGGTTCTTGTCAACAGAGCAGCCCTAAACTTTGGGGTGCCTGTGTCTTGCTGATTTTTAGTTTTCCCAATTTATACGCCCATGAGTGGAAGTGCCCTATGCGCTCTAAGCTGTGTTTTTTCGATGTTTCAGGACACACCGTACACTTCTCCAGAGTGGCTGTTGGCAATTTACATCCCGCCCATCAGCGTAGCAAGGCTCCCATTTCTCCATGGCCTGTCCTGCATTTCTGGTTTTGACACTTTTTTCAGCATGGCCCTTTTGACCGATGGGCAGCGAGACTTCTTTGTAGTGCTGATTTGCCTTTCCAGGTTGCTTGGTTGGCCAAAAAGGGCGTATGCGTTTTTTCCTGAATATATTCAGGAAAAAACGCATACGCCCTTTTTGGCCAAGGGCATCATTGTCGACGTTTTGCCGCTTTTCATGTGCTTTACAGGCGATTCGAATCGACCTCCTGAAATCTGTTTCCTGCAATTCTGCCTTGCTTTCAAATCCTCTTCGTTGCCTTCCCTCAATATATTTGTGGACGAGAGTTATCATTTATAACTCTGCAGGTTTGTGAATTGCAGTGCCCCTGAGCTCCATTTTTCAACTCGCTGTTTTGGGAGCTGGCCGCAAAAGCGCAGGATTGCCTCAGGCCCTCTTCTGGTTCCGGGCGGCAGGCTGAGCCTGTGGTTAATTCTTCTTCCTGATGGGAAAATAGAGTGACCTGTGCCTGTCCCAACACCTAGAGCTAGTCTCTCATTGGCTCCCCCTCTTCCCGTTCATCCTCAGGACAAATTGCAAGCTGTATGGAACAGGAGGTTAAAGGTGCTGATTCTCCAAGGAGGGAGATTGCTAGTAAAGCGGCTGGAATGGCGAACCCGAGCACAAGGAGATGAGAAATGAGGTGCGTTTTAGAAAGCTTTCCCGATCACACAGTGTACCACCTTCTGGGTTTCTCATGCATGTTTTCGATGTAGGAAGATGCCCTTGAACCTGGAGATTTGGGACCCATGGGATGGGTAACAGGCAGTATTACTTTAAAGGCTCTGCGTTTGCTACCCCAACCTCACCAAAGCTCTCAGCCCCGAGAGTGTCCACCCTTATGTCTCATCCAGCTGTGGGTCTAGATATGGTCAATCCAGGTTGCATCACAGAGCCTGAACGAATTTTGTAAGAATTTCTCTCTCTTTCACTGTCTTTGTTTCACGGGCTTTTAAAAGTAATTTATTTTTATACTGGGGTTTAGCTGCTTTTCACGGCTGAGTTTACGCCGCTTTATACCCACTTGACTCACTTCCAGAGAGATATCAATACATAGGTTTTAAGATTCTTACTAGTCAGATATATTCTTGTGCGGTGAATAGGGGGTGTTGAGTCCAGTTCACTGAGCAAGGAGTAGGTCTTTCTATTACATATTGGGTTTATGGAACGGTAGCTGAGCTCATTTGAAACCCTTGTTTTATTCATCACCCCACCTCACCTTTCCCGTTAAGCAGCCATAGTGTGTCTTCTAAACGTGTGACTCTGTTCTGTTTTGTAATTCAGTTCAAGTGTAGCGGTTTTTACATTCCCTCTATAACTGATAGCTTATGATAAGTGTCTTTTTCTGTGTGACTTATTTCACTTAGAATCGTCGTGCCTACATCTACTCATCATGCTGCTACTAGCCTTATGACATTGATTTCATGGCTGAGTGATATTCCATTGTACATAAGGACCACCACTTCTTTATCCATTTTTCTCTTTCCAGGGATATTTAAGGTGTCATGAAGTGGAGGTTCTTGTCAACAGAGCAGCCCTAAACTTTGGGGTGCCTGTGTCTTGCTGATTTTTAGTTTTCCCAATTTATACGCCCATGAGTGGAAGTGCCCTATGCGCTCTAAGCTGTGTTTTTTCGATGTTTCAGGACACACCGTACACTTCTCCAGAGTGGCTGTTGGCAATTTACATCCCGCCCATCAGCGTAGCAAGGCTCCCATTTCTCCATGGCCTGTCCTGCATTTCTGGTTTTGACACTTTTTTCAGCATGGCCCTTTTGACCGATGGGCAGCGAGACTTCTTTGTAGTGCTGATTTGCCTTTCCAGGTTGCTTGGTTGGCCAAAAAGGGCGTATGCGTTTTTTCCTGAATATATTCAGGAAAAAACGCATACGCCCTTTTTGGCCAAGGGCATCATTGTCGACGTTTTGCCGCTTTTCATGTGCTTTACAGGCGATTCGAATCGACCTCCTGAAATCTGTTTCCTGCAATTCTGCCTTGCTTTCAAATCCTCTTCGTTGCCTTCCCTCAATATATTTGTGGACGAGAGTTATCATTTATAACTCTGCAGGTTTGTGAATTGCAGTGCCCCTGAGCTCCATTTTTCAACTCGCTTTTTTGGGAGCTGGCCGCAAAAGCGCAGGATTGCCTCAGGCCCTCTTCTGGTTCCGGGCGGCAGGCTGAGCCTGTGGTTAATTCTTCTTCCTGATGGGAAAATAGAGTGACCTGTGCCTGTCCCAACACCTAGAGCTAGTCTCTCATTGGCTCCCCCTCTTCCCGTTCATCCTCAGGACAAATTGCAAGCTGTATGGAACAGGAGGTTAAAGGTGCTGATTCTCCAATGAGGGAGATTGCTAGTAAAGCGGCTGGAATGGCGAACCCGAGCACAAGGAGATGAGAAATGAGGTGCGTTTTAGAAAGCTTTCCCGATCACACAGTGTACCACCTTCTGGGTTTCTCATGCATGTTTTCGATGTAGGAAGATGCCCTTGAACCTGGAGATTTGGGACCCATGGGATGGGTAACAGGCAGTATTACTTTAAAGGCTCTGCGTTTGCTACCCCAACCTCACCAAAGCTCTCAGCCCCGAGAGTGTCCACCCTTATGTCTCATCCAGCTGTGGGTCTAGATATGGTCAATCCAGGTTGCATCACAGAGCCTGAACGAATTTTGTAAGAATTTCTCTCTCTTTCACTGTCTTTGTTTCACGGGCTTTTAAAAGTAATTTATTTTTATACTGGGGTTTAGCTGCTTTTCACGGCTGAGTTTACGCCGCTTTATACCCACTTGACTCACTTCCAGAGAGATATCAATACATAGGTTTTAAGATTCTTACTAGTCAGATATATTCTTGTGCGGTGAATAGGGGGTGTTGAGTCCAGTTCACTGAGCAAGGAGTAGGTCTTTCTATTACATATTGGGTTTATGGAACGGTAGCTGAGCTCATTTGAAACCCTTGTTTTATTCATCACCCCACCTCACCTTTCCCGTTAAGCAGCCATAGTGTGTCTTCTAAACGTGTGACTCTGTTCTGTTTTGTAATTCAGTTCAAGTGTAGCGGTTTTTCCATTCCCTCTATAAGTGATAGCTTATGATAAGTGTCTTTTTCTGTGTGACTTATTTCACTTAGAATCGTCGTGCCTACATCTACTCATCATGCTGCTACTAGCCTTATGACATTGATTTCATGGCTGAGTGATATTCCATTGTACATAAGGACCACCACTTCTTTATCCATTTTTCTCTTTCCAGGGATATTTAAGGTGTCATGAAGTGGAGGTTCTTGTCAACAGAGCAGCCCTAAACTTTGGGGTGCCTGTGTCTTGCTGATTTTTAGTTTTCCCAATTTATACGCCCATGAGTGGAAGTGCCCTATGCGCTCTAAGCTGTGTTTTTTCGATGTTTCAGGACACACCGTACACTTCTCCAGAGTGGCTGTTGGCAATTTACATCCCGCCCATCAGCGTAGCAAGGCTCCCATTTCTCCATGGCCTGTCCTGCATTTCTGGTTTTGACACTTTTTTCAGCATGGCCCTTTTGACCGATGGGCAGCGAGACTTCTTTGTAGCGCTGATTTGCCTTTCCAGGTTGCTTGGTTGGCCAAAAAGGGCGTATGCGTTTTTTCCTGAATATATTCAGGAAAAAACGCATACGCCCTTTTTGGCCAAGGGCATCATTGTCGACGTTTTGCCGCTTTTCATGTGCTTTACAGGCGATTGGAATCGACCTCCTGAAATCTGTTTCCTGCAATTCTGCCTTGCTTTCAAATCCTCTTCGTTGCCTTCCCTCAATATATTTGTGGACGAGAGTTATCATTTATAACTCTGCAGGTTTGTGAATTGCAGTGCCCCTGAGCTCCATTTTTCAACTCGCTTTTTTGGGAGCTGGCCGCAAAAGCGCAGGATTGCCTCAGGCCCTCTTCTGGTTCCGGGCGGCAGGCTGAGCCTGTGGTTAATTCTTCTTCCTGATGGGAAAATAGAGTGACCTGTGCCTGTCCCAACACCTAGAGCTAGTCTCTCATTGGCTCCCCCTCTTCCCGTTCATCCTCAGGACAAATTGCAAGCTGTATGGAACAGGAGGTTAAAGGTGCTGATTCTCCAAGGAGGGAGATTGCTAGTAAAGCGGCTGGAATGGCGAACCCGAGCACAAGGAGATGAGAAATGAGGTGCGTTTTAGAAAGCTTTCCCGATCACACAGTGTACCACCTTCTGGGTTTCTCATGCATGTTTTCGATGTAGGAAGATGCCCTTGAACCTGGAGATTTGGGACCCATGGGATGGGTAACAGGCAGTATTACTTTAAAGGCTCTGCGTTTGCTACCCCAACCTCACCAAAGCTCTCAGCCCCGAGAGTGTCCACCCTTATGTCTCATCCAGCTGTGGGTCTAGATATGGTCAATCCAGGTTGCATCACAGAGCCTGAACGAATTTTGTAAGAATTTCTCTCTCTTTCACTGTCTTTGTTTCACGGGCTTTTAAAAGTAATTTATTTTTATACTGGGGTTTAGCTGCTTTTCACGGCTGAGTTTACGCCGCTTTATACCCACTTGACTCACTTCCAGAGAGATATCAATACATAGGTTTTAAGATTCTTACTAGTCAGATATATTCTTGTGCGGTGAATAGGGGGTGTTGAGCCCAGTTCACTGGGCAAGGAGTAGGTCTTTCTATTACATATTGGGTTTATGGAACGGTATCTGAGCTAATTTGAAACCCTTGTTTTATGCATCACTCCACCTCACCTTTCCCGTTAAGCAGCCATAGTGTGTTTTCTAAACGTGTGACTCTGTTCTGTTTTGTAATTCAGTTCAAGTGTAGCGGTTTTTACATTCCCTCTATAAGTGATAGCTTATGATAAGTGTCTTTTTCTGTGTGACTTATTTCACTTAGAATCGTCGTGCCTAAATCCACTCATCATGCTGCTACTAGCCTTATGACATTGATTTCATGGCTGAGTGATATTCCATTGTACATAAGGACCACCACTTCTTTATCCATTTTTCTCTTTCCTGGGATATTTAAGGTGTCATGAAGTGGAGGTTCTTGTCAACAGAGCAGCCCTAAACTTTGGGTTGCCTGTGTCTTGCTGATTTTTAGTTTTCCCAATTTATACGCCCATGAGTGGAAGTGCCCTATGCGCTCTAAGCTGTGTTTTTTCGATGTTTCAGGACACACCATACACTTCTCCAGAGTGGCTGTTGGCAATTTACATCCCGCCCATCAGCGTAGCAAGGCTCCCATTTCTCCATGGCCTGTCCTGCATTTCTGGTTTTGACACTTTTTTCAGCATGGCCCTTTTGACCGATGGGCAGCGAGACTTCTTTGTAGCGCTGATTTGCCTTTCCAGGTTGCTTGGTTGGCCAAAAAGGGCGTATGCGTTTTTTCCTGAATATATTCAGGAAAAAACGCATACGCCCTTTTTGGCCAAGGGCATCATTGTCGACGTTTTGCCGCTTTTCATGTGCTTTACAGGCGATTGGAATCGACCTCCTGAAATCTGTTTCCTGCAATTCTGCCTTGCTTTCAAATCCTCTTCGTTGCCTTCCCTCAATATATTTGTGGACGAGAGTTATCATTTATAACTCTGCAGGTTTGTGAATTGCAGTGCCCCTGAGCTCCATTTTTCAACTCGCTTTTTTGGGAGCTGGCCGCAAAAGCGCAGGATTGCCTCAGGCCCTCTTCTGGTTCCGGGCGGCAGGCTGAGCCTGTGGTTAATTCTTCTTCCTGATGGGAAAATAGAGTGACCTGTGCCTGTCCCAACACCTAGAGCTAGTCTCTCATTGGCTCCCCCTCTTCCCGTTCATCCTCAGGACAAATTGCAAGCTGTACGGAACAGGAGGTTAAAGGTGCTGGTTCTCCAAGGAGGGAGATTGCTAGTAAAGCGGCTGGAATGGCGAACCCGAGCACAAGGAGTTGAGAAATGAGGTGCGTTTTAGAAAGCTTTCCCGATCACACGGTGTACCACCTTCTGGGTTTCTCATGCATGTTTTCGATGTAGGAAGATGCCCTTGAACCTGGAGATTTGGGACCCATGGGATGGGTAACAGGCAGTATTACTTTAAAGGCTCTGCGTTTGCTCCCCCAAACTCACCAAAACTCTCAGCCCCGAGAGTGTCCACCCTTATGTCTCATCCAGCTGTGGGTCTAGATATGGTCCATCCAGGTTGCATCACAGCCCCTGAACGAATTTTGTAAGAATTTCTCTCTCTTTCACTGTCTTTGTTTCACGGGCTTTTAAAAGTAATTTATTTTTATAATGGGGTTTAGCTGCTTTTCACGGCTGTGTTTATGCCGCTTTACACCCACTTGACTCACTTCCAGAGAGATATCAATACATAGGTTTTAAGATTCTTACTAGTCAGATATATTCTTGTGCGGTGAATAGGGGGTGTTGAGTCCAGTTCACTGAGCAAGGAGTAGGTCTTTCTATTACATATTGGGTTTATGGAACGGTAGCTGAGCTCATTTGAAACCCTTGTTTTATTCATCACCCCACCTCACCTTTCCCGTTAAGCAGCCATAGTGTGTCTTCTAAACGTGTGACTCTGTTCTGTTTTGTAATTCAGTTCAAGTGTAGCGGTTTTTCCATTCCCTCTATAAGTGATAGCTTATGATAAGTGTCTTTTTCTGTGTGACTTATTTCACTTAGAATCGTCGTGCCTACATCTACTCATCATGCTGCTACTAGCCTTATGACATTGATTTCATGGCTGAGTGATATTCCATTGTACATAAGGACCACCACTTCTTTATCCATTTTTCTCTTTCCAGGGATATTTAAGGTGTCATGAAGTGGAGGTTCTTGTCAACAGAGCAGCCCTAAACTTTGGGGTGCCTGTGTCTTGCTGATTTTTAGTTTTCCCAATTTATACGCCCATGAGTGGAAGTGCCCTATGCGCTCTAAGCTGTGTTTTTTCGATGTTTCAGGACACGCCGTACACTTCTCCAGAGTGGCTGTTGGCAATTTACATCCCGCCCATCAGCGTAGCAAGGCTCCCATTTCTCCATGGCCTGTCCTGCATTTCTGGTTTTGACACTTTTTTCAGCATGGCCCTTTTGACCGATGGGCAGCGAGACTTCTTTGTAGTGCTGATTTGCCTTTCCAGGTTGCTTGGTTGGCCAAAAAGGGCGTATGCGTTTTTTCCTGAATATATTCAGGAAAAAACGCATACGCCCTTTTTGGCCAAGGGCATCATTGTCGACGTTTTGCCGCTTTTCATGTGCTTTACAGGCGATTCGAATCGACCTCCTGAAATCTGTTTCGTGCAATTCTGCCTTGCTTTCAAATCCTCTTCGTTGCCTTCCCTCAATATATTTGTGGACGAGAGTTATCATTTATAACTCTGCAGGTTTGTGAATTGCAGTGCCCCTGAGCTCCATTTTTCAACTCGCTTTTTTGGGAGCTGGCCGCAAAAGCGCAGGATTGCCTCAGGCCCTCTTCTGGTTCCGGGCGGCAGGCTGAGCCTGTGGTTAATTCTTCTTCCTGATGGGAAAATAGAGTGACCTGTGCCTGTCCCAACACCTAGAGCTAGTCTCTCATTGGCTCCCCCTCTTCCCGTTCATCCTCAGGACAAATTGCAAGCTGTATGGAACAGGAGGTTAAAGGTGCTGATTCTCCAAGGAGGGAGATTGCTAGTAAAGCGGCTGGAATGGCGAACCCGAGCACAAGGAGATGAGAAATGAGGTGCGTTTTAGAAAGCTTTCCCGATCACACGGTGTACCACCTTCTGGGTTTCTCATGCATGTTTTCGATGTAGGAAGATGCCCTTGAACCTGGAGATTAGGGACCCATGGGATGGGTAACAGGCAGTATTACTTTAAAGGCTCTGCGTTTGCTACCCCAACCTCACCAAAGCTCTCAGCCCCGAGAGTGTCCACCTTTATGTCTCATCCAGCTGTGGGTCTAGATATGGTCAATCCAGGTTGCATCACAGAGCCTGAACGAATTTTGTAAGAATTTCTCTCTCTTTCACTGTCTTTGTTTCACGGGCTTTTAAAAGTAATTTATTTTTATACTGGGGTTTAGCTGCTTTTCACGGCTGAGTTTACGCCGCTTTATACCCACTTGACTCACTTCCAGAGAGATATCAATACATAGGTTTTAAGATTCTTACTAGTCAGATATATTCTTGTGCGGTGAATAGGGGGTGTTGAGCCCAGTTCACTGGGCAAGGAGTAGGTCTTTCTATTACATATTGGGTTTATGGAACGGTATCTGAGCTAATTTGAAACCCTTGTTTTATGCATCACTCCACCTCACCTTTCCCGTTAAGCAGCCATAGTGTGTTTTCTAAACGTGTGACTCTGTTCTGTTTTGTAATTCAGTTCAAGTGTAGCGGTTTTTACATTCCCTCTATAAGTGATAGCTTATGATAAGTGTCTTTTTCTGTGTGACTTATTTCACTTAGAATCGTCGTGCCTAAATCCACTCATCATGCTGCTACTAGCCTTATGACATTGATTTCATGGCTGAGTGATATTCCATTGTACATAAGGACCACCACTTCTTTATCCATTTTTCTCTTTCCTGGGATATTTAAGGTGTCATGAAGTGGAGGTTCTTGTCAACAGAGCAGCCCTAAACTTTGGGTTGCCTGTGTCTTGCTGATTTTTAGTTTTCCCAATTTATACGCCCATGAGTGGAAGTGCCCTATGCGCTCTAAGCTGTGTTTTTTCGATGTTTCAGGACACACCATACACTTCTCCAGAGTGGCTGTTGGCAATTTACATCCCGCCCATCAGCGTAGCAAGGCTCCCATTTCTCCATGGCCTGTCCTGCATTTCTGGTTTTGACACTTTTTTCAGCATGGCCCTTTTGACCGATGGGCAGCGAGACTTCTTTGTAGCGCTGATTTGCCTTTCCAGGTTGCTTGGTTGGCCAAAAAGGGCGTATGCGTTTTTTCCTGAATATATTCAGGAAAAAACGCATACGCCCTTTTTGGCCAAGGGCATCATTGTCGACGTTTTGCCGCTTTTCATGTGCTTTACAGGCGATTCGAATCGACCTCCTGAAATCTGTTTCCTGCAATTCTGCCTTGCTTTCAAATCCTCTTCGTTGCCTTCCCTCAATATATTTGTGGACGAGAGTTATCATTTATAACTCTGCAGGTTTGTGAATTGCAGTGCCCCTGAGCTCCATTTTTCAACTCGCTTTTTTGGGAGCTGGCCGCAAAAGCGCAGGATTGCCTCAGGCCCTCTTCTGGTTCCGGGCGGCAGGCTGAGCCTGTGGTTAATTCTTCTTCCTGATGGGAAAATAGAGTGACCTGTGCCTGTCCCAACACCTAGAGCTAGTCTCTCATTGGCTCCCCCTCTTCCCGTTCATCCTCAGGACAAATTGCAAGCTGTACGGAACAGGAGGTTAAAGGTGCTGGTTCTCCAAGGAGGGAGATTGCTAGTAAAGCGGCTGGAATGGCGAACCCGAGCACAAGGAGTTGAGAAATGAGGTGCGTTTTAGAAAGCTTTCCCGATCACACGGTGTACCACCTTCTGGGTTTCTCATGCATGTTTTCGATGTAGGAAGATGCCCTTGAACCTGGAGATTTGGGACCCATGGGATGGGTAACAGGCAGTATTACTTTAAAGGCTCTGCGTTTGCTCCCCCAAACTCACCAAAACTCTCAGCCCCGAGAGTGTCCACCCTTATGTCTCATCCAGCTGTGGGTCTAGATATGGTCCATCCAGGTTGCATCACAGCCCCTGAACGAATTTTGTAAGAATTTCTCTCTCTTTCACTGTCTTTGTTTCACGGGCTTTTAAAAGTAATTTATTTTTATAATGGGGTTTAGCTGCTTTTCACGGCTGTGTTTATGCCGCTTTACACCCACTTGACTCACTTCCAGAGAGATATCAATACATAGGTTTTAAGATTCTTACTAGTCAGATATATTCTTGTGCGGTGAATAGGGGGTGTTGAGTCCAGTTCACTGAGCAAGGAGTAGGTCTTTCTATTACATATTGGGTTTATGGAACGGTAGCTGAGCTCATTTGAAACCCTTGTTTTATTCATCACCCCACCTCACCTTTCCCGTTAAGCAGCCATAGTGTGTCTTCTAAACGTGTGACTCTGTTCTGTTTTGTAATTCAGTTCAAGTGTAGTGGTTTTTACATTCCCTCTATAAGTGATAGCTTATGATAAGTGTCTTTTTCTGTGTGACTTATTTCACTTAGAATCGTCGTGCCTACATCTACTCATCATGCTGCTACTAGCCTTATGACATTGATTTCATGGCTGAGTGATATTCCATTGTACATAAGGACCACCACTTCTTTATCCATTTTTCTCTTTCCAGGGATATTTAAGGTGTCATGAAGTGGAGGTTCTTGTCAACAGAGCAGCCCTAAACTTTGGGGTGCCTGTGTCTTGCTGATTTTTAGTTTTCCCAATTTATACGCCCATGAGTGGAAGTGCCCTATGCGCTCTAAGCTGTGTTTTTTCGATGTTTCAGGACACGCCGTACACTTCTCCAGAGTGGCTGTTGGCAATTTACATCCCGCCCATCAGCGTAGCAAGGCTCCCATTTCTCCATGGCCTGTCCTGCATTTCTGGTTTTGACACTTTTTTCAGCATGGCCCTTTTGACCGATGGGCAGCGAGACTTCTTTGTAGTGCTGATTTGCCTTTCCAGGTTGCTTGGTTGGCCAAAAAGGGCGTATGCGTTTTTTCCTGAATATATTCAGGAAAAAACGCATACGCCCTTTTTGGCCAAGGGCATCATTGTCGACGTTTTGCCGCTTTTCATGTGCTTTACAGGCGATTCGAATCGACCTCCTGAAATCTGTTTCCTGCAATTCTGCCTTGCTTTCAAATCCTCTTCGTTGCCTTCCCTCAATATATTTGTGGACGAGAGTTATCATTTATAACTCTGCAGGTTTGTGAATTGCAGTGCCCCTGAGCTCCATTTTTCAACTCGCTGTTTTGGGAGCTGGCCGCAAAAGCGCAGGATTGCCTCAGGCCCTCTTCTGGTTCCGGGCGGCAGGCTGAGCCTGTGGTTAATTCTTCTTCCTGATGGGAAAATAGAGTGACCTGTGCCTGTCCCAACACCTAGAGCTAGTCTCTCATTGGCTCCCCCTCTTCCCGTTCATCCTCAGGACAAATTGCAAGCTGTATGGAACAGGAGGTTAAAGGTGCTGATTCTCCAAGGAGGGAGAT